>NC_089744.1:73618842-73633842 GCF_040412425.1 Macrobrachium rosenbergii | reverse complement strand
TGTCACAACCAAAAGACCAGCGTATTGGTGGACTAAGTAACAGACTTCTCACAGTCTCCAATCACTTACTTGAGTAACTGTTCGTATCTGGCCTCTCCCTCATGGAGACTGGTCACGGCGATATCAGGTCGAGTGATATATTCGTTGTCTACGTAGTCTCTTAGTTTCTCAAAGGCTGGAGAAATCTGAAGAAGTGAAATAAAGCCGGGAAACTTTCTTTAATTTAGTATTTTCTCTCAACGAACCTCAAGACTATTACCACACTTATTATTATTCAGAAGGTGAACCAAATTCATACGGAACAAGCCCACAGCGGCGTGACTTGAAATACAAGCTTCCAAAGAATGTGGTGTTCATTTGAAAGAAGGAACAGAGGGTAATGTGAAACACAGAAAGAGGAGGTCAATTATTAGAAAAGAGCAAACTAATGATAAATTTCTAACTCGATTTTACAACTCTTTTATTCTTAAAGGTACGAGAAATGCAAGTTGCCAATGAGGAAGATTTATTCTTAAATACGTGGCTTGTAAATGGGCAGCGATAAGAATAACGAGGTTGTATAAAACAAATGCTGTTACCTAATATTTTTCAATCGTTTCCTATTCCTTTCACAAGCACAAAATGATGACCTAGCACTTTCACATCTGTTAACAACCCTTCCTCATTTACTCAATAATTCGTTAAGGACACTTAACGCATGAAAACGGTAAGACAATAATTATGTTTTGACTATTGATGCAAACGCAGCCGTAGGCCATCCATTTTGTAATGGGAATATTTGCTTCTGAAGAAAATACGCAGAAACGAAAGTGAACTCCGATGTTCTCAAAAATACCAACCTCGAATGAATTACGTGTCTTTATTTTAGAAATGGTATAAATTTTTAAGTTAAAGGCCACACACTGGGACCTATGAGGCCATTCAGCACTTAAAGGAAAACTAAGAGTAAAAAGCTTTCAAAGATGTAACAGGGGGCAAACCTTGCCGTTGTGCTATGAAACAGTTGCTAAAAAGGGTGGAATAGTAAGATGGAAGAAAGAGAATTGAACGGAGGTACAGGAAAAGGAATGAAAGGGGCTGCAGCTAGGGGCCGGAGGGACGCCGCAAAGAACCATAAGTAACGCATACAGTGCACAGCGTAAGGTACACTGATGTCCCGAACCACACCCCCCTACTACGGGATTTAGAAATGGTGAAAATGCAAAAGTAAAGAAGTAACAGAAGGCAGCCATTGCTTTTCAGTAAGAATTAATGGGCTAAGATGAAAGACTCGACATATTAAAGAAAGCATATGAACATACTGACACACTGACCGTCAGATATTCTGCCCTAAAACGCAAGACTGCAGTATCTGCAAAAAATACAAAACTGAGAAAAATGGTAGATACTGCAGTTTTCCCTTGCCTTACTACTGATTTTGCAGATACTGCAAATGGGACCCCCTAAATAAGGCATTGAAGAATCATTCTGAAACTGCAGTAAATTGTGTATTTTGTGTTTCACGAGCCCAGTAGGTAGCATATCTCAGTTTCGACAATTTCGCAGATATTGCAAATGGGACCCCTTAAATGAAGCATTGAAGAATCATTCTGAAACTGGAGTAAATTGTGTATTCTGGGTTCCACGAGCCAAAAAAGGTGGTATATCTCAATTTCGAAAATTTTGCAGATACTGCAAATGTGACCCCCTAAATAAAGGATCGAAGAATCACTCTGAAACTGTAGTAACTTGTGTATTCTGGGTTCCACGAGCCAAAAAAGGTGGCATATCTCAGTTTCGAAAATTTTGCAGATACTGCAGTTTTCCACTTTAGGGCAGTATTGTTTTCAGTACCTGTTGCGCGATGACTTCTGTGGCCTTCTGCTTGAGTATATCTCGCTGTTCCTTCGTTACTGTATCCGGAATTTGGGAGAAGGGAGTCCACAAGGGACTCTTGGTCGCGTCCCTCACAACGAAACGGCCGATGTTCTGTCCAACTCCTTTCTGCACACAAATAAATAAATAATTAATCGGTTAATTAACTAGAGAAATAATTCAATAAATAAATAATATAAAGATGTAATAAATAAAAAAAACAAATGAATACACAGGAAGACAGATAGATAGATGATAGATAGATAGATAGACAGATGGCTAAATAAATAGACAGACAGGTAAATAAATAAATAAACAGATAGGTAGATAAATTAGTAAATAAATAAATAGTGAAAAAACAAATAACTAAAAATGTAGGAGATAGATATAGAAAAATATAATTTAAATCAATAAATGAATACATAAATAATCATAAATAAAACAAAATGCCAGACAATTAACAAATGAAATGATCACATAATAAATAAATAGATAAATATGACTTTCATCACAATTCCAGTCATAGCACCAACGTGGGCCTGATGATATTTATCTACCGCCGTTGAACGACGGTTACATTATAACGAGACTCTCACCATAGATATGTGGTGGTGCACGACGCCCGTCTCGACTCCTTTCTTCATGAGCAGGATGATCTGATCTATCTGTTTCGGGAGCTGCCGATACCTGGCCAGTACCTTCTCGAAGTCCGATACTCCCTCCAGAGTCATGTAGGATACGAGGCGCTCGAAGTCCACGTGGACGCCTTCAGAGTATCCTATCGGCATCAGGAACCTTGGAAAATAATGGTGTCTTAATGTTAAAGTTAAAGTCGTCCTGGGTCTCTGTAGGCTTATAGGGCAGGCGCTGATCTCCTGTTTCTTAGGGAAGCGTTGAAAGTGAGGTTGGTGGAGGTATGAAGCTAATTAGTGAGGAGGCTTCCTCTTCTGGAAATGCAAATGAATTAACTCTTGGATTTCAGGAATGGAGTGTAACGTAAAATTTAGGCCAAAGGCCAAGAGCTGTAACCTATGAGGTCATTCAGTGCTGAAACGGAAATTGGGAGTAAAAAGGTTTGAAAAATGTAGCAAGAGGAAAATCTCACTGTTGCACTCTGAATCAATTGTTAGGAGAGGATGGAAAGTGAGATGGAAGAAAGAGAATATGAATGTAGGTAATGTAAAAGGAATGAAAGGAATTGCAGCTAGGGACCGAAGGGACGATACAAAGAACCTCGGGTAATTCCTACAGAGCACCACGTGAGGTGCACTGGAGGCACCACCACCCTACCTTCCCCAGTTGGCAACAGGCGGGAATCAAGCCGCGCAACTAAAGTAAAGTTTTACCGTTGTGCTCACCCTTGAAATCGGAAACCATCGACGTATGCCCGTATCTCCGCCTCGAACGTCTTCAGGTTGGCGAGGTCCTGCTGGAGAGTCTGTCGCGGCTCCAGGTCTCGAGCTCTCGCGAGAAAAGCTTTGCACTGGTCGTAGCGTCGTTGGTGGGCCTCAAATGACAGGTCATCGAGTTGGTCATCGTAGTCCCGGATACCGACCTGTAGGAAATAGCGCACTGGTAAGTAAAAGAATGTCGATTATGATTATCATGAATTATGTTAAATTTCCAGTGCGATGATGCATGAGGCAGTTAAAATCTGCACTCACCATTCACATTATCTAGGGCATTGGCCTTGCTCCCTTTCTCTCTCTCTCTCTATATATATATATATATATATGTATATATATACACAATATATAATATATATATATATATATATATATATATATATATATATATATATATATATATATATATATATATATATACACACACATATATATATATATGTGTGTGTGTGTCAATATTATTGCATAATACAACAGTTTTCCCTTTATACCAGTCCATAGAAAACGACATTTCTGGGTCACACCAACCTCGCATGAGTCACTAAGTTGTGTTCATTTGATGAGGAAACGCAAACCATGATGAAAATATCCTTTTAGGACAATTTCAGAAACGATATCTTTCGTAACTTTTCTTCTTTGCTTGTACTGAAAGTCAAGCAAAAGACATAAATTGCTGAATTATTTCACAATATCCTTGGAAGAGTTAATACTGGCACCACTTGTGTACTCGCATTTTGAACATTTTACGAAATATTTACCGTCATAGATATTGCCATTTGCAGTTAAGGCCGGACACCTGCTGTTACTAAATTCGTAGGCAGTGCTTTGAACTGTTTGCTTGGTAATGCCTTGATCGTTAGTCATATATTTCTTTGAGAGAGAGAGAGAAGAAAAATAACGCCCAATAACCTATCCAGACAGAATTTGCGAAAATAATTTTGAATTTGGTGTAAAGAGAGAGATAAAGCCCAAAGATTTGAAGTGTCTCTCAGTTAAAAGCTACGAATATAATTTTGAATTTGGGAGAGAGAGAGAGAGAGTAGGGGGGAGGAAAGCCCCATAATCTGACGCGTCTTCCAGTCAGCACCTACCAATATAGTTTTGAATTTGGGAGAGAGAGAGAGAGAGAGAGAGCTCAATAATCTGACGCGCCTCCCGATCAGAAGCCACGAATATAATTTTGAATTTGGTATGAAGAAGAGAGAGAGACTAGATTCATTGCTCACCGCTGATGCGAACTCTGGTGAGTCAGCCATCCTCCAGTTCCAATAATCGGAGCAAAGCTCCGCCAAGGCGGGAGATAACTCACGGGTGGATTTATCATTGCTTGATGACATTGCTGATCAGTCACAGCTGAGGAAAAAAAAAAACTGGTGTTATGAAGTTACAGATTTTTCGGACTAGAGCGTTATGATTCAAATACATTCTGTAAATTGAACTAGTATACAGTATACGATATATATACGAGTATATATATATATATATATATATATATATATATATATATATATATATATATATATATATATATATATATATATATATATATATTCATATATAATATAATTTACATACAGTATGTGTGCGTGTGTGTACAATAACCTCTTTCATGTAAGACACGAATCTGTGCTTGCAATATTCCTCTTTGACAGGTCTGTACAAACTTAAGTTAAATGATAAGATACTGATTTTGGTATCTTTCTTAAGGCGAATCATTTTGATTTATGTCAATATGTTTAAATAGGGAAGACAGTCAAACCTAAGAATTACTGGAGCTATCTCAGAGTAAAACTCTCTAAAACCTCACAGGTGCACAAGAATTAATAGTTAGAGACGTCGGTGATAAAAGTATAGTACAAGGCTAAAAAGTGGAACTTTGTAGACGCTCTTCTATAGTGCCCACAGTGCGCCATGTGGAGTGCATTGACTGCAGTACCTTCTTACGAGGATAGGCAGAAGAAGGACAAGAAGACATAGGAAGTACAGGATATATGGTGTGACAGGCAATTGAAAGGAAGGGGCTTAAGATCAGGGAAGCACGAGAGTACCTGCTACTCTGCTAGACAAAAGTGAACGGTGGAGCGCGCGCGTGTGTGTGTGTGTGTGTGTGTAAGGGGGCGGGGAAAGGCTTCGACGGGCTGAGAAACCTTCTGTTTACGCGGAGCTCGTCCACAATTCAATAGTTAAAGTATGAATATGGCAGTTACAGAGTACCGCTCACGTGTATTTGTGTGTGCGTGTGTATGTGGTCGTGTATTTAATAAAACGCAATGGTATAACTCAGATCCGTTGCAGCCTATTGTTTTCCCGGTAGCTGACTAATTCCGTCTGGGCAACGTGCTATATAAATAGCTGCTGCAAGTTCACTTATAGAATTTTTTTTTTTAAGAAGCTTTCCCTTTAGTGCGCTGAAGAAATCTCCCATTGCCTCTTTTAAGAGAATTTATCTTGGGTGGATTATGATGAAATAGAAGACTGCCTGATGGTCTTTAATTAAACTATAACATTACGCAATGTATTGATATGTCGATTCTCTTATCTTTCTGAGAAGAGAACAGAGATTACGAAGGCTAAAAATGATACACAAATGAAGACAGTCAGCATCAGCTTTCATGATTTTTCCCTACCTTATCTTCCCAATGAATTACGAGAAATTAACCTAAAACTTACTTATCACCTTCATTAACTCGCTGATAATCCCCCCAAGGTAATCCTCAGATTCATAAGTGAAACTCATGGTAATCCCGGCCTCAACAGTCACAATCATTTGTACACAATCGGCCGAAGTTCAGCAGAAATAGATCATACGCAGTGTAGACTGATTGCAATAAAAGCACAAGTAGCAAAGGAAGTCGATTTCTCGAACGGAAGTGCTTGTTTCTCTCGAGAGACGAAGAGCTATTTGATTGTTTTAAATTTGCTCTCAACTTGAGGGGAAAGGGTTTGGCCGAGTAGCTGCCATCCTACATGATTTTGTACCACGTGTTATTTTAAACTACAGTTATTGCTATTCTGGCTACCATTAACGGCAAATTCGTTTAACCAGAATTGTCATAAAAATACACTGGTGTATAACGAAAATAACACTAGATTTCTTTAACGTCACCAATGATAACTGAAATACAGGCAACGGTAGGCCTACAGTACATATGCCTAATAATCTTGGTCAGACAGCCATACTTTTCTTCTGCAGTTACCGGCGAATAAGAATCTTATCATGTTAAATCCATCTACAGTATGGATGTCCAAAGTTTTTTTTTCGGGGTACACTTAATATAAATTTAAAAGTCAAGTTGCCCATCCTCGTATTTTATATTGAGTTATACTACACAGTAATGAGTATTCCAATAATTCAACCGTATGTTACTCCATGAACGTGCTCACATTAACATTTAGTGTAATCGCCACCGAATGTGCAAAATATAAATACTTTATTCTATGGTTTATATAAATTAGGGATGGGACAACACTAATGTCAAATGTGCCACTTTTGGACCGGGCGGTAGGGTTCGGACGGCTCCCTGATCTTTATTGGCTATACTTCCCCTCTACTTCGTTTCAGTAACATCAAATATATGGCGAAATAGCAACAGTATCGTCCAACTTACGTGCAACACTGCTGATAATATGACGGCGAGGAAAACGTTATACCACAACCACCCAAAGATAAGTTAACTCAGCCAAGTAACTCGAGGGCAGACTGTGCAGCCATCATGGGTGCGTTGTCAAATTACGAAAACGCTAGCTGGTAACTGCGGGGATAAATATCTTAAGGCTTATATACCATTCAAGCATAGCACAATTCTAGCCTTTATTGCCGTGTTGTTTATTGTAACAGTAGACTGTCTTGGCGTTTTATTAAGCTTAAGGATTATGCGGCTTGGCATAACGCCTGCTCATTCGTGGTATCGTAGGAGATTGTGTGCATTAAGTTTTGGAATGTGGATGTTATTGCTATATTAGTTATAAACTAAGTAGGAACAAATATCTTATGATTCAAGTGTTACGATTAAGGTTAGCAATCGTAATGTGGTCTTCCTTTTCCCGTCGTTGCTTGTAAATGGGTGTTCAAGCATTGTTGTTGATTTAGTTGGCCTTATACCAGCACTAGCACTTGCTCCTTGTGCATCCCGTAGCGGTAATCATGCGATTATGTAGCGGGGACTGCACTTCCATAAATTTTCTGTTTATTTGTGAATTGATGCGTTTGGCACTTGCATCATTATCAGTGAACAGTTCTATTTTATTTATATATATATATATATATATATATATATATATATATATATATATATATATATATATAAAGTGTAAGATCTCTTTGCGTAGTTCATTTCGTTCACATCCCCTTCACTTACGAAATCAGGTTTTCAGGAACTTACTCGGGTGAGACGCCGCCGTATCTGATCGTGAGTGAGTCACTCCTTGTAAAAAAAAAAAAGCCCTGTGTATTGGGATGCAATTCGATCCCTTTGCTCAATCGGACCGCTTTCCTTCCCTCAGTGGGATACCCTCAATACATAATTAAGTTTTAAGCATATTTCTTTATTTCGGCTCAAGAGATATCCGGACGATGGTGAGGATATGAAATGATTTTGCTGTTGAATGGGTGATCCTTTTTTTTTATTTCAGATTCCCTTTTAAAATTATCAACAGAAAAAATATATATAATATATCTTTTAGATCCTGAAGCACCACATACTGTCGACAACTAGTAAAGTTTATTTACTGAACTTAACATCTTGTCTGTAAATTAAAGCCTACTAACTGTCTAATACTACTGCTACTACTATTACTACTACTACTACTACTACTACTACTACTGCTACTAACACTACTATGATGTCTTCTTAACGACGGGCAATGCCATTCAGATATTATTAACGTTACAGTATTCGATAACAACTATATGCACAACATAAATACAAACGAATTTCTTCATATTCACAGAAATAAAATGATTGGTCTAGCTCGACACAATAAGTGACTCACGGAAAAGTCAACGTAACGTCTTCACGTGAATGTTATGATTACCACAATTATATTCATACATATAGACTACTTTCCGATGGGTATGTAAATTTCATTAGCAGTTTCAAGACATTAAGGTGATATTATTTTATCTGAAAAAAATGTACGACAAGGCTTACAAGCATGGATCAAGAGCCGGTGAGAGAGAGAGAGAGAGAGAGAGAGAGAGAGAGAGAGAGAGAGAGAGAGAGAGAGAGAGAGAGAGAGAGTTCGAAATAATGGGCAGATAAATGATCTAATAAATGAGAAAAACACTTGATGACTCTTTGTTCATCTTAGGCCTAGTTTTGGAGACTCGAACTCTATTGACCCTATCGTTGGTAACTTCAGGGTTTAATCTTGAGGCTTATACCATGTAAACAAGGCACAACTCTAGACTCATAACCTTTCGTTCATTGTAATGCTACATTGTCTCGATGTTTAATAAGCTTAAACATTACTCTTTCTGCAGTTTCTCTATTCTTAAGACGAATTCATTCCACTGTTCGGCTCTTGACGAGGAAGGATTATGCGCTGTCCGCTTTTCGTCTCTTTGGGATGCAGCACTGTTTTTGCCTTGCATTTGCTACGGCAGAACTCGCACATGCACACAACAGCCGCCATGACCACTCCAAATGCCATGATCAGGAGAGCTGACGACACCTGTCGGAGGAAATTGTTGTTAGTGGGAAAGAAGTAAGAAGATTGGGCTTGAATAACTCCCATGCGAAGATTAAAAAAATTTCTCCCCTTAAAAGAATACCTTGAAGAGTAAAACAAACAAATGAATAGACTTTGATTCTTTTTTGTCAAAAACAGAGAAAAAGTTCATCATTCAACAGTATCATTCATTTTGGCTAGACTGAAATTCTAAAAGCTTGTATTATATGACGTTTATATCAACGCTTAAAATTACCAATTGAGGTTCATGAGATGAAAAGTTTGTCTCAAATAGATTAGTTACATACTGATTCATCGGCATAAATATTCATCTTACTTTTGCGATTTTTTTTTCGGATATAAAAAGTCATGATACTGTACTCTTTGAGATATTAAAAAACAAGACATAAGTTACCAATTTACCAAAGATTTCCCTCATCTAGACATACAGACATTGATATCTAAACATCAATGTTTAGCCGCCATCATCCTAATATAAGTTGCTCATTTTAAAGTCAGAACTTCTTGACACCGAAGTGAATTGCATTTTCTCACGGTTGAATATCATAGGCCTACTTTAGACTAGGGTTAACTGTTACCTCGAGAATACTGATGCTTTCGTAGGAAGTGACCATAAGCCCTTCATCACAAGTCTCAGCCCGCCACCACCGGCTCCGGAGTTTTTCCATGATACCGCTCTCGCTCATGAGCGCCATACTGGGGGAAATTCAAATGTCCAACTTTGGAAATGTCGTTGAGTACCTTTATTTTACACTTTTTGTGAAAACAGTTACATTTATTGCATTATATGTGTATTCTTGTTTTTGTCTAATGTTAATACTTCAATTAAAAACAAAAGCTCGTATTTATTATAATATTATTATCAAGGGGCGTGTTCAACAGCCAAGACAGATGAGGTCTGGAGCTATCGTTAAGGAAACGCAGACGATAAACTAGTTAACATAATTATTCTTCCCTTTATCTTATTCTATGTAAAGATAGTAAAAAAAAAAACTGATCATAATGAAAAGAACAAGAGGAAGAAACTATCTTGTGACTAATTAAAGAAGTCTTTAAAGGCAAATTTCTCTTACAAATGGTTAACAGCTGGTAGCAGAGGCGAATCCCGCGGGAGAATAAGAGAGCTTTTAGTCTCAAAAAGTTGCTGCTTCAACAGAACGAGGTTGCAGTCCTTCTTTTGGTAGTAATCTAGAACTGGAAAGAGAAAAACAAACTGAAAAGTATAATTATCTGCCTGTTAATCTAAGTACTGTATTGGCATGAGTTGAATTGCTAAAGATCTGTAGCTGTCAAGATTTCTACGTTGCTTACCGACGTAGTCTCCGATGAAGGCGTAATTCCCTTCAAGGGTGCGTTTGAGGGCAGCTTCGTAAGATGGCATCAAGACATCTTTACCGAAGGACATCAACTTTCGGTACGCTGTCGCGTACTCGTTTCCAGATACCTGTTACAGTAATATAATTTCAGTCTTTGGGATACATCGATATAAAAACAATGATGACACTTGCAAAATTGTTCTTCCATGATACACAAAACTTATTAAGAACACGTATTTGTGAACATATAAGAAAGTTAACTAGCCCTGGGAATTTTAATGGCTATTCAACTTGAAACAGTATGTTGTTTGAGCGCCAAATAAAAAGACTTCTTTAGTCCCTTGTAAATCTCTAAGTATGTCAGAAAATAGTATACATTTCTTGATAAATCCTCCTGCTAGTTTTCCTGATCAAAGCTACTCTCCACAAAACTGAAAGGAACATGGAATTACCTCGAAGTTGTTGATGTAAACAGATCCAGTTCTGGTGCCAAATTTATAGTCGGTGTTCACAAGCTCGGCAAGGTTGTGGAAAGGTAGCGTCATTCTGCATGGAAATGATTAGGCTAATGAACGAGCAGTATTGTGGTTTCCCGGTTGTTGGAGCCTTCATGAATAATAATAATAATAATAATAATAATAATAATAATAATAATAATAATAATAATAATAATAATAATAATAAGCATTAAAATGAAGGAGAAATGCACATTTCTATCACACGATATATTAAAAGGTAATAACAACAAAAATCATAGCACAGCCTGAGTATGTAAATATGAGAAACATAATGACTTTCACCTTGGAATAGTTTCACAAGTCATCAATTGTTAATTACTGAAATACTAGGAAAAGTTTTTGTCTATCTGTTAAAAGATTGTCTGCGAAATGAGTACATTACCTATCTGTTAGATATTTGTCTATTAAATGAGTTACTAAAAGGCAGACCAATAGTTTCTTATCCAAAACAAAACGATGTTAACACTCACTTAGTAACAGTGAAAAACGACACCAGATTGGACGTGTAGGCTGCAAAGAGCACCACGGACATTATCCAGGAAGTCCCGAAAACAATTCTTCCTGGCCCGCTTTTGGGCTCTGCATCTTGACCTAAGAGGAGGAAGTAAAAATAGTAATCGTTGTCAGTCCTTACATTGTTATTAATTACATTATTGATCCATTAATAGGCCCATACCAACTTGCTTCTTCGTAAGTAACTCCACAATTTATACGCAGCTGCTGAATTGTGGGTAAATTCCCTTGTGGGGAAAATTTCCATGGTTTTAGCGATGTCATGCATCTATGCAGAATATTCTGCAGCAGTGTGTTTGACCACCTGACACATAATGGCACCATTCATTTCACTTTTAAACATAGTACCTTGCTACCTGGGTGGTGATTCCCCTTTTTATATATACATACATACACACGCACACAAACACACACACACACATAAATATATATATATATATATATATATATATATATATATATATATATATATATATATATATATATAATTGTATATGAAAATTACAGAGGTTATATTTATATATAATTGTCTGAAAATTACAGAGGTTACATTTATGTGCATCTACATTATATATATATATATATATATATATATATATATATATATATATATATATATGAATGTATATATGAATTTATATATATAAATTTATATATATATAATGTATATATATATATATATATATATATATATATATATATATATATATATATATATATATATATATATATATATATATATTTGAATGCAGATGCACATAAATGTAACACCTGTAATTTTAAGACAATTATTTTCCAAGTGAACCGAGTTGTCTTAAAACAGCAGACACTACATGCGAAATACGTTAAACAGGAACTGCCTGCGAGAAAACCTGTTCTCAAAACGTGTACATACTCATGTATACCTGCATATGCTGAGCAGGTCTTTTGGGGTGAGGGTGCTCAGCCTTTGCTATTCTCAACTGTTCTTTTTTTTTTTTTTTAGTTTTTTGTTTACATAAAGTGTGTAAACTGTATGTATGGATGGATGTCTCTTCTTATTTATGTTATGTTTTTGTTTGTGTCCTTAAGAAATTCCCTTATAACTTTCATTTTCGTAAATGGAGTAGCCTATAGTTCCTCTTTGGACTGGTCGATATCGTCCTCGGCTAGCATTGTGCTGGGCCCGCGTTCGATTCTCCGGCCGGCCAATGAAGAATTAGAGGAATTTATTTCTGGTGATAGAAATTCATTTCTCGCTATAATGTGGTTCGGATTCCACAATAAGCTGTAGGTCCCTTTGCTAGGTAACCAACTGGTTCTTAGCTACGTAAAATAAGTCTTATCCTTCGGGCCAGCCCTCTCTAGGAGAGCTGTTAATCAGCTCAGTGGTCTGGTTAAACTAAGGTAGACTTAATTTTTGGAGTAGCCTACTATAAAATTTAGGCCATCACCCAAGCGCTGGGGTCCATGAATGAGGTCATTCAGCGCTAAAAATAAAGTTATAAACAATATTTAGGAAAAGGTGGAAAGTAAGATAGATCAGAATAAATATAAAAGCAGGTACAGTAAAAGGAATGAAAGGGGTTGCAGCTAGGGGCCGAAGGGACGCTGCAAAGAATCGTAAGTAATACCTCAAGTGTACCGCGTGAGGTGCACTAACCCAACTCCCGCCAAAACGGGGTTTTTATGATAACTGAACGAAGAGTATAATTAGCTTACCTTGCTGCATCATCATAGTAGCTGCAAACCACAAACTGTCTGCAAAAGATCCATTCAGTTCTCTCACGTCTGTTTCTCCTGATGTTTCAGTCGTTAACACTTGCTCTTTCTTCGCTTCTCTCACTGTGTCCTGCCCTTGAGGTCGGTGGTCCGTTGTCTTTACCTGAAATAAAAGAGGGAATTTGAGTGTTTTATGCTTTTCATTAAACAACCGTTTATGTTGGTTAGACTCCTCACCAATATATCCAGAAAGATTCGGAAAAACAGTGAATGCATTGTATATTGTTTTCAATCTTTCAGACGCTACTTCCACCACAAGCAAAATCTGTACGTGTTTACGTCTGAAAATGATTCTAAAATTATGTAAATACAACTCGTGAAATGGGCATTTTTAGGATCGTGTTGGCCGAAATCGAAATACGAAACAATGCATTAACAAACTGTTAATAAAACATGAAAAATCTCATATTTTATAAAATAATCAATCGGTTTAAAAAAAAAAATAATTCCCCTGAAAAATTATGCTCTGTGAAAAATGGTCTGGCCAAGACGATTATCACAAGGCAATGTTCTGGAACTTGAGTGACTGAATATGTACATATGCACTCTGTAGAATTACCATGGATTAAGGTAAAGTATAAGATTTGTGATTTATCTCCAAATCATCTGCAGTCGTAACCGGTTAAGGGCGATATTGAAAACGGGACCAAGATAAAAAGCGTCTGAGCTGAAATACTCTGATATTCTAACCAACGACGAAGAGCTTCCCTGGTTATCTGATAATTGGCTTAAATAACGATAAATTACATTTGAATCAATAAACGCTCGATGAGAGGAATGTTTCATAATCACATCAGTTTTCTTTTACGCCAAACGTGTTAATAATAAGAAAATTTATGACATTTACACCATTTTCAGGAATGAGAGCGACGATTTTTATTTGACTTATAGCCGTAAAGACCCTTTGTAATCAAGGCCTTGGGGCCGTTACTCACACCTCGTAATTGCTTCTTCGTTTGTCATTAATACAAATTAAGCCCGGCGGAGTTTTATAAAACTGTAAATAAAGCTTTGACTAAAGCAGTGGTTCTTAACCAGGGGTGCTCGCACTCCCAGGGGTTGCGAAGCCGGTACCTAAGGGGTGCAAGAAGGCTATGAATAATTAAAGCAAAATATATTTTTATACACTTTTTTTCTGCAAAAGAAATAAAAATTTAATTAAATTAAAAATTATAATTAAATTAAATAAAATCATTGATAATAATAATAACAACAACAACAATAATAATAATAATAATAATAATAATAATAATAATAATAATAATAATAATAATAATAATAATAATTTTCTTCTTATTTCAACAATTCAGGGTGTGCGAGAACTGACTGCTAATTTGAAACGGGTGCATTCACTGAAAAAGGTTAAGAGCCACTGGACTAAAGGATGATGGGCTGTTACCAGTACAGGTGTTTATAGAAACTACTGGTCACTTTATACCAGATACCTATGTAATTATAATAACCACACATTTTGGATACGCTTGTCACTACAAAGCCTTAGATCCAAATGCAGGAATATGAAGTAATTCAGATGTTTGGTAGCAGCATTCGAATCCGTATCCAGAGTATCAGAACAAAAATAAATATCAAAAGTTAATCTTCAGTTCTTTTCTAATCTCAGAAGTATTGAGGGCTGAAAAGTTGAGTATATATATTAGAAAATATATATAGCATTATATATATATAAATATCTTATAATGTGTGTGTTGTGAATAATTGTTCATCAAATGTTAGATGACTATGTAGGTTATATATACCACATATTCAGAGTTATCTATATATATACAGTATTTCCCAACATATGTCAATATATATAGGGTCTTATATATAGTGTTATATTTGATTTGCATATATATATAGTGTTATATATATATAATTAGAAAAGACCCATGAGCATTGGGGCTCCTGATGGGGACTCTTCATAATGAAAAGATTTATGAT
>NC_089744.1:73438842-73613842 GCF_040412425.1 Macrobrachium rosenbergii | reverse complement strand
ACGTCGCTCGGATCAACCCCGCCCACGCCGCCTATTCCACCCAACGTGGGCACGTAGCTGTGGGTAGCAACAAGTCGAGGACCTCGACGTGGAATTACCACAGGTGGAATCAAAGTCGAGGAATAATCGGGTGGCTTTATAGAGACGGCGATGCTGGGCAGGCGAACTCCAGGGTGCTGTGGAAATACAAACGACAAAAACATTAGGCTAAAAGAAAATTATCTCAATGTTTATGCAATAAACGAAGTTTCTTTCCCATTTTGATAAGGGAAAGAAGTTATATTTCTATTTTTAGAGTGTAATTACTAAGTTGGAATATGTAGAGAAATAACGATGTTTTTATTTGAGAAAGGAAGAATTACATTGGTGACAAGAATGACACTTTTAGGGAGCTTAAGAAATGCGCTTCCTTAATAGATAATTCCAAGCAGTCGATACAAATGTCATATACTTCACTGTCCAAGTAGGGAGAGTTCACTTGGAGGGAGATAAATTCGAAATAAATTAGAGGGTTTCATGTGAAAGAAAAGTTGCATCCAATCAAATTCACTCATCCTATTTGACGTCATACAGGCGCAATAAGTCATCGAAGTGTCATGCCAGAGAACCGTGTGAAAGAGGCCTACATATTTTATCAGCAAAATGCTTCGCTAATGCCATAAACGATAAATTACCTTGGCGACATCCGAACACGTGCTGTCGGCCCTGGCTAGGGCTTCACTTGTCCTAACGGCGTTTGATAATGCTACGGAAAGATCCTGAAGAAAAAGGAAGACGATTAACTCATAATATACTGCTATACTGCACGTTCTTTTAATTCTAGGTCTGTAAGATTCAAAGTGCTTGGAATTAAAAATCAATTCCTTTATTTAAAAAGAGTTTTTGCTTTTATCTTGATGCAACTGATGCTGTTTTTCGTGATAATGGTTAACGTATCTTTAAAAATGTATTTATTTCTCTTATTTTTTTTTTTACAAACTTGCAGTTTAACAACTATTTTTCATATACTATGCATCCGTGGCGTTGCTCTATTAACTCGCTAACAAAGAATACTTACTCTTTCCGGGATACCCTAAACCTGTTATACCACTGTAGCTCTGAATAACTCAAATGAAAAATGAAATACTGCCAGACAGAACGCACGCTAATCAAGTTCATTGTGCAATCGATGATCCAAGCAATTGGACCGCGAACTAATATTGCTGAAAATAGCCTGCAGCCACAACCGAGGCGAAACATGTTTTAGAAGTCAACAGGAAAGTTAAACTTCACATCTTAAAATTGTGCGTATGAGTGTTTGTGGCCGAGAAAGGGGTTTCCAAAGTAAAGATATGCTTTGGGAGAGAAATAAAGGTCTGAATATGTCTCGAATAAAAAAAAAGAGTGAAATATGCCCACCGTACCTAGACAGAAAGAGGGATGAGGAGTGCAGTAAATATAGACAATACCAAACTATATATATATATATATATATATATATATATATATATATATATATATATATATATATATATATATATATATATATATATATATATCAACCGAAAAATATCTTAGAACAGTGAGAAATAAAAGGACATGGCATTTCACAACAGCATTACAGCATGATACTTACATTTTAACAAAACCACATATCCGTGCAACTTTTTGTAATGCTAGAAATGTTATAAGATTTTACATGGACTTACTTGGGTTGGTTCCTGTTTATTCTAATTCCCTCCAAACTAATTTTGTTGCTGGTCGGGACTAATCTTTGGCTTAGGATATAAACCTGTTTTTATCTGAATCCACTTTTGATTTATATATATAAATGAATGAACATAGGAAGGTTTAACAGTTTAACTGAAAATAGCAGTTATTTATGCTATGAAATTTTTTTGTCTGTCATCATTCAGAGCTGGACAGCTTGCAGTCTTGGTCAGAGACAGAGGATACAGGTACAGATGTACAATAAGAGCCATTGTTATCAATAGAACAATAACCAAAAATGCGACTGGAGACATAATGACGTGGTGTGGTGGGTGAACTTGAGCACGTTCCTGTTGCTTCAGGTGAAAAGCGACTTGATCTGTGTCCACAGTCGAGGAATATTATTAGCAAGGAACCGTACAAGACAGGGCTGCATAGTTTATAATGCTGAGGACACTAATGCAACTAGCGTTAGCCAACATACCCTTGTACTGTATAATTAGAGACAGATTTTCCCTCTCTCCTGATGGAAAGAGCGTTCTTGTCTTCAACCCACAAGGCTAGAACAGTGTTCTGTGAGCTGTTGCTGAATAAAAATCTATGTGGGTCTGGTCCTGTACAGAGTGAAGATCCTTTTAAAACTTTAGCCTATATTATTGATGACACAGCAACATTTCCTGTGAAAAGAGACCAACTTTCTTGGGGACTCCTCCATAGCATCAACTATATTGTTGAAAAATGGGCTAGAATTTTAACGCCATTAGTCTGACACTGAGTCCATTAACATAAGAGGTAATATTTCTGGGTACAATTTCTACCTTAACCAACAAGCAAGAAGGGAAACTGACAAAATTGTTGGTCAAATTCTAGTACAGCCTAAGAGATATTGTGTTTATAAGCATGTATATTCAGTAGCTGCAATTCTACACTTCCTAGGTGACGCTGTAGATGGTACTGACTGAAGAATGACATAATCAAGACTATCCTAGATTAGATGATCTTGGCCTGGTTTATGAACACACTCACTTTTATATATACAATATATATATATATATATATATATATATATATATATATATATATATATATATATATATATATATATATATATATATATATGTGTGTGTGTGTGTGTGTGTGTGTGTGTGTGTGTGTGTGTGTGTGCATGGCAGTAAAGTAGTAATCCATTTTCTTACCTGTTTGTACCTAGTAAAAGCCATTTGCATGCATAAATACGCATACATCTGAATAGGCAATCATATTTACCACAGAAACCCATGTATCAAACGCCCCCATAATAACAGGCACCAGAATTTGTATTCCAAAATGAGAGTGCAAAATGAAGCAATGTCTAAAAAAAAAACTTGTTCGCTACATTACATTTTTTACACCATGCTCATGAACTTTTTTTTTTTTTTTACTTTGCTGTAATAGCAATAACTCATCTCCAAGCAGTATTTACTTGGTGCGTTTGAATTTGTGTCGTTAATTGTTTAGGCACTGGATGTGAAGCCAATGGTGGAAATAATTCAAACAGCTGACTGACTGTTGGTAAGGTCTGCCAACGTCAGAGAGATACGTCAATCCCTCCTCCAACAAATATTAGACCTATCCATAATACATCGTAGCTTTTATCCATCTTGATAAATTAAAATCATAGGCCTCGAGAATTCATACACGCTACTCAGTGCGTTTGTCTTCCATTAAACAAATGGGCACTGAAGACCGCTTGAATAAAGAAAAGGAAAGAGAAAGAACTGAATGACACTCTAACTCTCTCAAATTTATTGCTCGCAGTCTACGAGAATGTATCGAAATGGCGAGACAAGGGAGGCGCTCATTTGGTTATCCCTTCCTCCCAAGTACCATGAAGCTTAATTTCCATTTGTGTGACGCACCAATTAAGGAGTAATTTGTGTCAGTGCGATGGCCCGGTTTTCTAATGACCCCTGGGTACCAATTTAGACTTGACAAAAGGGAGATATACAATTTCTCCCGATGGCTTGACAGCATTTGCAAGATATCAATGAAGTCCCGCAGTGACAGCCTCGAAGGCCGTCGGTTTTGACTTTCATGTTAATAGATGGCATGACATTGCTTCTCCCTGGGGCTAGGACGCAACTGGCTGGTGACATCGATCCCGAAATTCTATTCACACACTTCTTTAGCTGCTTGGGTCTCACTGTGACACATTGAGATTCTATCCATGCTCTTCAAAGTCTGGTGGAGGTTTCGGGAACTAATCTAATCAGAGTTCTATTTAAAGAACACGACGGTCTACATCAGTGAAAGAACACTTTTTTTTTTTTTAGTACCAATTACTGTTTGGAAAGTTTGTATGCGGTGTATGTAAGAGTATATGCATGCGAGTATGTATTTACTTGTTTGTATTTCAAAATACATTTAGACGTTTTAATTTGTCTACGGATATATATATTAATGTACGTCTATCGCTGTACATATATATACGCATGTTCTTGAATTCACGTACGTATGTTTATTAATGTGCTTATTTATCAGTATATCGTCATGTACTTGCGTGTGTTACGTGTGCCTGCGTGTAAATCCCCTTACATACATATTATATACTGTATATAGATATGTATGTATATATGTATATATATTTACATAGGTATACCTTAGTTTTACCAGACCACTGAGCTGATTAACAGCTCTTCTAGGGCTGGCCCGAAGGATTAGACCTATTTTACGTGGCTAAGAACCAATTGGTTACTTAGCAACGGGACCTACAGCTTATTGTGGAATCCAAACCACATTATAGCGAGAAATGAATTTCTATCACCAGAAATATATTCCTCTAACTCTTCATCATCCGGCCGGGGAATCGAACTCCGGTCTAGCGAGTGCCAGTCCATAGCTCTACCGACTCACCCAACGAAGAGCTTATATATTTACATAAATACATACATACATACTGTTTGCTTACGTATTTATGTGGATGCATATATTTGCAAGGATGAAACTGCAGATGCATGTGTGCATTGTACAAGACATGTGGTGCCACAGCTTTTCAGTCACAAGATATACGCACTGGAAACAACTAATAACTTGAGCCAGTCTAATTCTTAAAATCAGCACAGTTTACTGATTGCTGGTCATCCATCCAGTTGCTGACCAGACCCAGTGTTATTTGGCTTCACCAATCGAAAGTCAGTGGAACCGCTTGGTATTCGCCGCTAGTTATTTGTACAGTACAATCAGGCTCTGACCAAACTTTAATTTGCCTAATTCTTTTCTGGTAACTGACGTCTTCTTTCTGCATTTCCTATTACCTTCTGTTAATTTCAAATGAGCACCATATTTTTTGGGAACTTGACTTTCAAGTCGATGGCCCTTGTGGGATTGTTCCACATGAATAGGGTTCATCTTCTGAAAAATACTGAAAACGTGTATTAGGCAGCCGTTTTCAGACTCATTTGATATGAGAAATGTGATTGCCAGAGGAAGTATCCAAATAAAAAACGTTTTATTGCCATATCGATCTGAAAATCGTTTTCCTTATCCTATTCATTTGGTGGACGAAGCGCTTTAGTTGTTTTGTACAGAGCAAAAATATAAAGGCTTTTCGTACCCAGATGTCATCGATCCACCAGGAGGATAATGTCTTTAAATGATAGAACCTTTGAGAAGACTAACAGTAGTCTTACTCTGCAAAATGTCAGATACTTCTTCATTCACTCATGTGGTTAGGAAACGATAGTGAATGGTATTTCTGAGTGCCTGTGCCTGTAGTCGTTGCTGACATTGACAGTCACTCTGAATGCAGATGGGACAAAAAGAAAAGAGGTCGTTTGATTGAAAACATATGTTTTGCATATTTTCTAGCAAAAAGATATCAATATATATATATATATATATATATATATATACATATATATAGTTACTTATGTACATTTTCTGCGTGTTCAGACGTTTACATAAATTTCCATTCTCGTCCTGGATAAGATGTCTCCTTTCACACTCATTTAGTTCCTCATTGGACGGGTTGGTATCGTTCTCGGCTAGCACTCTCCGACCGGCCAATGAAGAATTAGAGGAATTTATTTCTGGTGATAGAAATTCATTTCTTGTTATAATGTGGTTCGGATTCCACAATAAGCTGTAGATCCCGTTGCTAGGTAACTAATTGGTTCTTAGCCACGTAAAATATATCTAATCCTTCGTGCCAGCCCTTGGAGAGCTGTTAATCAGCTCAGTGGTCTGGTTTAACTAAGGTATACTTAACTGTTTTTTTTTAGGAAGTCGAGATTTCGTATTCTTCATGCAGATATCGTCTACTGATGTCTGGATTCTCTTACCAATAAAATGTGCTGAAGAGCAGACCGTACTCTCTTCAGGCCAGGCAACTCTTCATTAAACCAACTGGTCTATTATTTCAGCCCACAACTCCAGCCAATCAAAAGAGGTAATCACGTCATATTATCGAGGTTTTATCTATTGTGTTTTAAATCCATATGAATAAGTTAAAAAAAGCCAGTGCTACTGAAGTTGAGAGACCTGAGCATTGTGAGAGAAAGGTGGGAATTTTGAAGAGAACGAACAGCTAGGAAAGACCGACGATATTACTTGGGGTATTTATTACCAGACAGTAGTTCCTTGACGTAACTAGTGGTGCACTACTGACCAAGAATGCATACCCTCTCCTCTACACAGACTTCAGTTTCCTCCACCATTAAATGGGGACAGTTCTTAGGTACACTTTTCTGTTATAAGATCTTGGAAAATAATCAGTGTAATTATAATATAAGCGTAAAACTAAATAGTGATTAGAGCTGGAACGGTGAAAATGATCGTAAGAAATCCACGAAAATAAAGTAGTTACATAAAGCGGTAAGAGTAGATTTCATCTTCACAACTCGTGCTTCAACAAGTGACCAAAGTGATTCTACTGGTGTTTTCTTTTGAATACAAACAAAATGTGTATTATGTGTGCATAGTACACATTAATTTTAATTGGTTTTTACGGTAGTTGTCATCCAGGTGAGGCACGTAATTGACACTAGGTCATCAATTACAGCAGCAGGAATAGCCACTGACAAAGCATAACACTCTATTACCTTGAGCGGAGCATCTGCAAAATAAACCTGATGACCGTTGGTTGGCGTCCAGGCATCGATGACGTCAGTTTTAACGGACGTGATCATCAGCCATTCATAACTGCTCTGGTTGCGGGAATTATTCAGACGTGGTATCTGTATATAGAAAAAACTGGTGAAAGGAATTCTTTTATACAAGCAAAATTATCAGTCTGTACCTAGACTCGTAAAGACATTTGACAGTGGACAAATATAAGATTTAGGTGTGTGAATTATATGGATTAAGCAAATGAACATTATGATGGTGAAGCTACCTCTATTAGCAACATTACCTTTACAACGGATGATAATAATAATAATAATAATAATAATAATAATAATAATAATAATAATAATAAAGTGTTCGCCTCTATATCTGCCCGTTCTTTTATGGATGCCGTGTATTTTTTGAAAATAATGATCACGACCTTCGGCAAGATACGATATTTCTAACAGCAAAAGATGCATGCACAATATAGCGTTATTACTTCTGCTAGATTAACTCAATAATTCCGTGATAAAAGAACATTTACCCAAAGGTTATTGCTACCAAACGGCTCGACTGGGCCTACCTTCTGCAGAAGTGCTGAAACTGACTCACTGCCAGCTATAACGACCATGTGTTTGGCGTCAATGGTGTCCCAGTTAGCAAGGGCAGCTTCGATTAAAGCATCGCGATGTCCGTCCGAATTCCCTCCGTCAGGAGACTCCTTCGTGTTGATGAAGGAGAGTTTGAAGCCTTGAAAGAAGCAGTAGTTGAGGAAATTTCCAACTGAGCGACGGACGAAGGGAAAGATGAAATGGAGAAAAAGGAAAATCATTTTATCAATTTCATTTGCATCGATTTACATAAAAGAATTGCCGGCATGTTCATGAACTCTAATTACTACAAACCAGAACTGAGACACATTAGAAACAATTTTTTTTTTCATATTTGTTCTCTTCAGTAAACTAACTTTAAAAGAGTTCCTGTTTTAGTTAATACCTTCAGTTCACTTTTAATGTTTGCAGTTCTGTAATAATTTCCTTTTGGTTGTGATGGTACTGAATAGACGGTATGATTTTTAGTTTTCTTTAAAAGAAAATTATTGAGATGGCTATTTGTCTGTCCGTCTGCATTTTTCTGTCCGCCTTCAGATCTTAAAAATTACTGAGGCTAGAGGGCTGCAAATTGGTATGTTGATCATCCACCCTCCAATCATTAAACATACCACATTGCAGCCCTCTAGTCTCAGTAGTTTTTATTTTATTTTTATTTTATTTAAGGTTAAAGCTAGCCATGATCGTGCGTCTGGCACCGCTATAGTTGCCAACAACACAGGCCATCACCTGGCCACATATTCACCAACCGTATCATGGTTCGACCAGACGAGTGAGAACGGGCGCGCGCGCGCTCAGTCCTTTGTTTATGTTTTTACGGTAGTCCCCAACGGGCTTGTACTAAACACGTCTCTAAAGGTGGACATTTTGTATTTTGGGCGTGGTAAACATATTAAGATTATTTTCAAGAAGATTCTATGTTTAGTTTTAAGATATGGCGTCCCGCTTTTTTTTCCAGGGAAGGTCCCGAACCATAATACAGGCTGAAAGCTTCATGGGGCGCGGCTAAGAGTTTCATGGGCCGTGGCTGAGAGTTTCATACAGCATTATACGCTGTACAGAAAACTCGATTGCGTCGAAGAAACGTCGGCGCAATTTTTCCTTGTTCCTTTTCTACAGTATACATACATACATACTGTACATTGTGTATTATACAGTATGTATATATATATATAATTATACACACACACGCACATATATATATATATATATATATATATATATATATATATATATATATATATATATATATAAAGCGCAAATTCTAAGTTAGTGTTACTGCATAAAGCTTGAGAATACCAGAGAGGACTCCATGTCGTTATAGAGGAATTCCTTGAACGTTCAGCAAATTCATAAAGTAAGCTAGGTTAGCCTTGAACTCAATGATGGGATTAATACTGACGATTCCACGAAATCTTTTAAATGAAAAAGAAAGAAATCCACGCCGTAAAGGGTATAAGAAAACTCTATAGTATTCTAAAATATATACTCTTATATAATGGGGATTCCTCTAAAGCTAACGACCTGGTCTTTGAAGATTAAACATGTGATAAGCTAGTACTAAATTTAGACTCAATAACTAACATACCATCGTAACTTCCGTCTAGTTCGTACTAAACCTACTAGTAGTTATTTCTATTGCTTATTTTGTTTTAAATCTAGCGGTGACGTCGCGCTGACAGATGGCGCAGGTATAAAATTTCTTGGCAGAAGACTGAAGATCGCGTGAAACCACACATGAGAAATCAAAACAAACGTTATAGAATGTGTTCAGATGATGGATACCTTTTACGGTACAACAATTCAAAACATGCAGTGTACCCTGGGTGCAATATGCTTACCCTTTAAAACACACTGCTTTGGTTGATTCACAGTGCTAACATGGGCAGCACTAAAAGAAGTACTATATTATTTACAGCAACTAACGATTCAGACAGAGTAACAACACATGACCTCTTTTGGTGCAGCTATCGTTGGCAAAATACCAGGTGATGCCACAAAGATACAACGATCAAGTAACACTGCCTTAAATGAGCGAAAGCTTACCTAAATCCGCATTGGCTTGGGCATCCAGTGTCCCGTCATAAAACACGACGACTTGACTCCACATGTTATAGGTCATCCAGCAAGCAGCGAGATTCAAGACATTTCGCAGAGGTTCCCCAAGAGCACCGCATCCCCTTTTTCTGCCGCGACACCGTTGCCCTGAAGTGGGTACAGGGATCATCCTCCCTTGTGGCACGACAGTGGGTGACCTCAGGGGCGGGGAGAGACTGCTGACAACCCCGCAAGACGCCACAACTATGAAAAATGTGCCGTTTTGGGCGGCCTTTGAAGACAAAGTGACTAGTGCAGACGTCGGTGGTTCTTGGGCGCCACAGGGCAGTGGCACAAGACCAGCAAGGGAGGATGGCTTGTAATTCGATATAATCTTCACCGTACTGGGACAGTCTTCGTGTACCAATACTGTATGGGGTGCGGCACTGACCCCTGAAAAAAAATGACTTTTCCGTTGCATTTAAAGTATAAGACTAAGAAGATAGATATTACGCGCAATAATCTGCATACAGAGCAGAAAATAGCAGTATGTCAAGCTTGATCTGAACATAACATCATACTTACCAAAAAGTTGAGACAAATGCTGATGTTGCAAGAATACGATGAAGAATACCATCAATGAACAGCTGTTCTTCTGTTGTTTATCAGAACAATTGTTCGTATACCTGAAGCAACCAATGAGTGGCAGCATCTTCCCTTCAAATCCGCAAAGAAAGGCACTACAGATTCATTATAAAGCAGCTTTCTGTCTGATGAACTTTGGAGCAATTACGTCAAGTGGACTTTTCAGTGCTACATCGTTTTTTACGCCACCAGACTCTTTCTAAGAATCTTAACAACCGTGTAGGACACTTCGAGGTGGCTTTTGGATTTTCATAATTTTCTTTCCTTGAAGTACTGACAGCAATTTACCCATAAGTTCATGTTGCTACTTAGATATTTGTCAAGTAAACAATCTTCTTCTTCTTCTTCTTTTAACGTGCTTTTTTTAAACTGTACTTAATTACAAAATTAGAAAAATAACAGTATTCTGTGTCCGATAAATAGTTTAAACTATTACAGTCACCCCCAAAACCACTTTACAGTCGCGAAGAGATAAAGCTGTTCTAATACTATATTTTCGGTCCGACAACAATCAGTTCAAACTACGTTCCAGTAACTCATACCATTTACTAATTACTGCTCTGTTTTCATGCAAAAGAAATGGTTAATTTTCTTAAGAGATACTACAAATTTTATAAATGGGAATTTTAACCATTGCTCAAGACGTCGCTTGCACCATAGTGCCGCATAAAGAAATTTGATAAAGAGGCACGTAAAAGAAAATGAAAAAGGAAATAAAGAACAAGAATAAATCAGCAGTGCATGATGAGACTTCTGATTAGGGAATTGTGAGTGTTAAAATTCAATTTTTTTAAAAAACCAATAGCAAGATGGAGATTGCGATGTCAGCAAATAAAATTAACCAAATGATGGAAAGGATAATTCTGGATTCGACCTTGCACGTATCACGTGAAGGAGCATGGCTTATACCGTATCAAAAACGCTTCAATTATTTGTTATTACCAGCTGTTAAAACAAGACAGTATTACACAGATCCATTAATCAGTGTATGACTATTGAGCCCATGATTCTTCTAAAACTAATTTAGATACTGTATTCTAAAGTGAGGTTACCACCAGAATTTTGTAAAAAAAAAATACAAAAAAACTAATAGAAAATCAAATCGTTTTGACTCTCCGTTATTCCAGTGCTGTAAGCTATTGCAAAACGTACATATTCCCTTTGTTTCTTATTAGACTTACCGAGACTACAGTTGAACACAAATAACAGAAGACCCATCACAAGAAAAATGCAATCAGAGCAATAATTTACACGAATGGCTTGGTCCATGAAGTGTGCGTTTTGCTTTGATTGAGAAAGCCTCCTGCGAGTCTCCTTCGACATTGGACGGCTGGGTACCGTTCTCAGCTAGCACTCTGCTAGGTAACCAGTTGGTTCTAAGCCACGTAAAATAAATCTAATCCTTCGGCCCAGCCCTAGGAGAGCTGTTAATCAGCTCAGTGGTCTGGTTAAACTAAGGTGTACTTAACTTTTTCCTTCGACAGACGCACATATACTTATGATTTTTATTCAAACTGTTAGAACTTCATTGAACCATAACTCATGAGAGATGATTGCACTTGTTTCTTTTATTGCAAATCGTTGTCTGATTCTGACCCTGATATTCATGAAATCTATACGCCATTCTTAATCCAACTTTGGTTAAGTTTAATTTTAAACTCGCGGATAGTGTTTTCCTTCGTTACATAGATCTTTTGGTTTGACAGCAATCTCCGGATGGATTTTTTTTTTTTTTTTTTTTGAGAACTAACCCAGCAGATTTTATTTGCAATACCACGACTTGAAGAGTGTGTCGTGGTCCATTCTTGTTTTTGACTTACGCATCAATCATCGGGGGAAATTTATTCAGCCCTTTGGAAGAAACATCTTCATGGTTTTATTTCCCCTTATTTTCAATATTACAAGCGTTTGTAATTTCTTGTAAAGAACGAGGGAAATGGAAAGTCACTGACCTTTTGTAGCCAATGGTAGAAGTCAGAAAAGGAAAGAAACCAAATTTAAAAGAAAGAAAAAATAAAATGCAAGGAAGTAGTGACAATAGGAAGAATAAATTAAGCGAAACAACACTAACGCTCTTCCTGGAGTTACAAATTAAGGAAAAACTAGATCGTCTAACCAGGAATGGATGCGCCCTTAGTTACAGAAAACTTTGAAACTTTTGCAAAAAATACTCCGTTACTGATCATGTAATGTGATTTAGTCCTTTAATCTTTATAATACACACTTCCCTTCACTAACTGATGAGATAACAGTAAAAATTAAGATGAAAATAGGCCTAATATATCATTACAGTGTAAGAGTAACACGAAAACAAATACAGCATAGTATTCCAGTACCTCTGGACAGAGCACAGGTTCTGTGTTAGTTATTGCTCTGACCTATTCTCTGACGTCACTAACCTTGATACTGATCATTTGCCAGCTATTTAAGTTATTATCATTGGAAACTTTATTACTACATGAGGATCGAAAGCTTCACTGAATCTGATATCGTCATTATTAACGAAGAATTACACAAAAGAAATTGACACAAACGAATAATTCCAGCTAATGGAGTTCCTTTCCCTAAGTCCACTTAAGGTTGGTCATTCACTGCATAAGTTATTCATCGCCAGTTTTCCTGAGTTATGAATATGAACACTGTGATGATTTTGCATGCAGTAATTATCTATGCTCTCATTACGGATGGTTCCAAGTTAAAAACGGCCTCTTCTTCACATAAGGCCTTTTAATTTTTGCAACTATTATTTATATTTGCCTTTTTCAGCAGTGAGGCAGTGGATGGCAAAACTGCGTATGTAATCAAGAGCAATATTTTCCATGTAATATGATACTGATTTTTTTTTAAATGCAAAATCCTTTCGACCTCAGGTGAACTACCAAGTTGTTCTGCCGGACAAATCTTAATCAATCAGTTTACATTCGTATTATCCATGTACTGCTAAACCTCGCGTTGACAATCACAAATCATATAGGAAGTAACCCCGATTAATCTTCGTATCAGCAGATAGGCAACACCACTTGGCAACGTCTGAGGTGACACTGGAGACTCGACTTCTCCTGAGCCAGGCATAACCTTCAGGTTCTTGATTGACGTGGCTTTAAGTATGTTGATTCTCACCTTCTTTTTCCTTTTTTTTTATTGTTTTCACATGGGTTTGTAGTAAAGCTTTGGATTTATTCTCTCTCTCTCTCTCTCTCTCTCTCTCTCTCTCTCTCTCTCTCTCTCTCTCTCTCTCTCAACGTACTTCTCGAAGTTCTGTAAATTCTTGAGTATAGCCATAAACTTACATTGCTCACACTCGTGCTAGTGGTTAATTTGGAATAAACTGACCTTATGCCAGCACGGACTCTTGCCCTGCCCACAGGATGGCTGCATGTGGGATAGGTTGCTGAAGGGAAAAAGTGGCTTTGTGTGGACCTTTAGACTCGGTTCAAGGTTAAAGTTCAGGGATTTCTTATCTAATTTAGTGTACGATATTCGTCTTTTTTACGATTAAGAAAAAAAACACGTTTTAGTAAAAAAAAAGATAACCAAGGCAGTTCTGAATTCCTTTTAAGTACCTGCCAACATTTACGTGTCTAGCACTTAACGAATTTTAGTAAAAAGAAAGATTATGAACGTAAGATATATACCAAGTTTAGGGCTATCTAATTGATATTATTCAAAGTAGGTCATCAGGTCTCAATTTTCTAAATACAGATCTAATAGCTAATTCTGTACTCCGCAATCCATTTGCAGATGGCGTTCTATGTGACCCAGGGAAAAAATATTGTCGCAAAAAAAAAAAAAACTACCTCTCTGCCTTTTATGTACGTAGTAGTTCTTAGTAAAGCGAATTGTTAATGCACAGTCCTCTTGATTTTTAATCGTATTTATCACCAGCAGTAGCAATGGCAACTTGAATAGTAACAGTAGAGGCTATATTACAGTCTGTCTGTCTGTCTGTCTGTCTCTCTCTCTCTCTCTCTGTCTGTCTAGATATATATATATATATATATATATATATATATATATATATATATATATATATATATATATATATATACATATAATATATATATATATATATATATATATATATATATATATATATATATATATATATATATACATGAATAAAAGATGAATCCTCTTGCATGAAACTCTCATTACATTTGCCACCCCTTATACCTAGAGAGAAATCCCACCGGCAGTATGTCGGGCCTCCCCACTCACACTGCGCTATCCACTTACTTGTAGCGTGCACGCTCTCTCGCTTCCTAGATAGCTATCCAGGCCATTCTATTCCTATATCTCTTATGCCCTGTCTATTTCATACTTTTAGCTCTTCCTCTCATTCTTTAACCCAGCACTTCCGAATTACACAGTTGTTTCTCTAACAAATCATTCACAGTTTCTTTAAATGACAAAATCGTCTCAATAGGCTTTTACCCATCTTTTTACCTACACTAACAGTTTTACCACTTCTTCGTTTCACCTTATTTCAAACACTTCCAGTCCTTATTGCTCCCTAAAGAATCATTTATCTTCATAACTCCAGACTTTTTTTCATATACATTCTACATCCAAACTTCACATCCTTAAAGGAGAAATGGCTCAACAAGCCTTTCCCACATCCAACTCTGGGTCTCATAAAGTGCCTTAGCGTTCATCCTTCTCTTCTTAATACAGAAATACCGTTGGTTCCTATTTTCTGTACCACACCATCCTATTCAAATCCTCAAGGCTTATTGTTTTACTTTCCACTGACTTTTTGCAGCAAGAGCAGTTTATGCGCCCCCTGCAAGACCCATTCCCTTGGACTTGGTGATACTGACACCATGAAGAGGTTGAGAATAAAATTCTTTTTGTTTTCCAGCATGATACAGGACTGAAAATGCCCAGATTTTAAGCCACTATGAGCTCCCCGCCTAGTATCCTGAGCCACTGACACTGCAAGGTCAGCAATGCCCACGCTGTATTGCTTGTTATCACCGCAATGTTTGTCATTAATAACCAAGTCATACATACACACACACACACACACACACACACTCTCTCTCTCTCTCTTTCTATATATATATATATATATATATGTGTGTAAGTGTGTATTGTCTATGTTTGTTCAAATTTCAATTATATAACTTTTTAAGAGATCTTAGACCATCGTTAAAAGCCGAGTCCGCGTAGGAGATAATGGAAATGAAATTGGACAAGGAAAATTAGGGATGACTTACTATAAGTTTTTAATGATGAATTAGAATTTAGGGAAAAAGAAAGGCATACCTGTTGAAAATTGGCAGACTGTGCATGACATGATACATTCAATAACTAACCATTGATATAAGACACACTAAAAGCACCTTTCTTTCTCTTAGTTGTCTTCGCCTAGAATTCAAATAAACAAGTAAACATAAATCATACTCGTTACAGAACAAACACATAATTAAGACACCCCCCCAACAACAAAAAAAGCTAGCCATTATCTCATTCATCATAATCACTCTGCTCCCGAAATATGACGCCATTCATAATCCTTTACTATAGGTCCCCTTGGTATGATATACTGAATCGATAACACCGTTTCTCTAGCATCCAATTAAGAGTGTAGTTAGTTTGATTGTTTCCACAACCATTCAAAGTTCATCATACCTAGGACTCATCCATTATTCGGTAGCTGCTGTACCTACTGGGACCGATAATCAATGGGTTGCATCCGCTAGCCATTTGCCAAGACGACCCGGAGAGAAATGGAAGTTCAACTATGAAATTTCAACTTAGTAGTTGCCTCTAGAAGATAGTGTGCAGATCTGCATTGCTTATTCTGCTTTTAAACAATTGATTACGTCTACAAATATAATCTCATTGCTTTTGATTTTGACTGATATATCAAAGGTCGTAATGCCTGTTACGAAGAAAGATAGATAAAAAAGATTGATAGTACTGTACTGGCAACAATATAGTACTATTGGGTAGGGGAAGTATCGAAGAAGACCCAGGAAAGAAGATTACAGCGGTTTGGTCATGTTATGCGAAGAGGAGATCATTTGTTTAAAAGGGTTGGTGGAGGGAAGGACAAAAAGAGTAAGGCCAAAGCTCAGATGGAAGGATAAAATAACAAATGACAAGCGGGAGAATGCACTGGACAGAGGAAGGTGGAGAAGGCCGATGGGAAACAATAACCCCACATACGAATGGACAAAGCTGAAGACAAAGAAGTACTCTTTTGGGCAACCTTTCGTCAGGTTGTCGTTTTGCTTGAGAACTTCAGCTGGAGAGACGAGGAAACTCCAGTATTGACGGTCTCTGACAGCTTCGGCCATCTGGCGACAAATGTTGCAATTTTGTCCGCAGATTGTAACACTGGCCAAGTGTGCAAATCAACCGCGGCATCAGGCACAAATCAAACCGCCAGTTTGCACGAATTGGTAACAATTTATCCTAATCGTTTCCTTTTAACATAACGACCTTCTTGAGCTAATGAAATTTCTGATAAATAACAAAAAAATTATCTGTAAATGAATGAACGAATGGCTTCATTTAGTGTAATTTGTTCGCCTTGTCAAAATCGAATGGCTGTTATTATTCTCTTTATTATTAATGACTTAATTTTGTCTTACAGATAAAGATTCCAGAGGATTACCAACTCACATTCGAACAGGAGAAATATATTTTAGCAATATTAAAACAAAAGTTCTAAATTATGCAGTAATAATATCATTACCGAAGACTGATCTGGAAATCTGAACTATGCCAAATTTCTGGCACCAATAGGTGATATTTTTCAATACCACGATTAAGAAAGTTTGGAGTTAAATATTCAGAATCACCAAGTACTGCATTGCTATTACAAAGTTAATCATTTAGTGGGAGCATGGCAGGAGATCAGCTAATCCATAAGGTCTTAGTTTTACTGAAGTTCAGTCTGATGACCATGGACTGCACATCACTTATTGGTCCATTTTAAGTCTGTATCACAGACGGTAGCTGCTTCATGATGCATAGGGGAGATCATATAACATTAAGAGTTGCATCATCTGTTTCCTATACTACTTTTTTCAAAAGCGTGTCATTGGTTGAATAAAAATTAAAAAAAAACTAAGGTCCCAGGACACTATTCTTTGGAACACCAGATTTGGTATATCAAGGCTCAGAAAAGAAAACAAAATATCTGTTGCGGGTAAAGATCAGAAATTCAAGGAACATAGACACAAGCACTCATATGTACATGTTCCACTATTAGAATAACATTACATATGGAAATTAAAAAGAAAAAATAATTCTTACATGATTTACTTCGCTCCCTCTTTCTTTGAGATGATATAGTCATAGTCTGCCCTCCCCTTATTCCTCTATATGTATAAGCATTAAGAGTTTTTGTCATTTAATTTGTTCCATCTCATTTTCTTTACGTAGCAAGAACTTCTGTGTTTAAGTGCCAGGAGGCGAAACTGGGTAATGGCAACACCATAAAGGATTAGTGAGTTGTAAATAATATCCCATCAATATAACTTCAAAACTAAACCAGAAAATAACCAGAAACAATAACCGACTAATTTATTTCATAATAGACTGCACTTAGCCCCGGGGTGAGAAAACGCAGTTTTTCGGATACAAGTAAGACTGGAAAATTACGATGAGTTTACGGTTCAGTTTATCTATCTCACGTCCCTCTGAATGTCAGCGAAGACTTCAAGAAATTTATTAAATGCCCAGAACTTATAAATGATTGCGTCCCTAACTTCAGAGAGGTGCAAAAAAGGACATTTGAGCTTGTACTTCCACCCACCTCTCACTTATGCACAATGATTGAGAATTTCTTTAGAGCAGCTATGTGGATCCATTATCAAGGAATAAATCCCCGTGCGTCAATAATGAATAAAGAATAAAGAATACTGACCACAAATGAAGGCCGCAGCGTACACAAGGAGAGTGTAATGGCTTATTCACACAAGGGCAGCTTTTACCATATATTTCGCTCTGCCCTATCTCTCAGATTACGCAACTGACGAAGAGTATAATTGTACACAGTAATGACAGTCCGTGCATCATCTATCGTACCTAGTACACAATGGCCTGTTCATCTTCAGTGTAGTATGTTAATCGACTAACAGCGAATTGCAGTAATTTTGTCCGTCACGAACCTAGTAATTGTGTACCATTCCATGTTAGCCAAAATACAGTTTGCGTGTGGCGTGTCCATCACAACGTAGGGAAAGAGAGGTAAGATGTTCACTTAATGGCTCTTGGCATTTTTTGCGTCCACATAGTCTTAGAAGGAGAGAGATTGGGTTGGGGTGGGGGGTCGTTGTTAAAGAGAACGTTCTTAAGAATTTACTAATGTCAGTTCGTTTTTAGCAAAGACATTCAAAACATCTGAAAAGTTTCTTGAATCATCATTCTTGACATGATTAACCGAACTCACACGCGCGCACACAAAACACACACACACACACACACACACACATATATATATATATATATATATATATGACCAACACAGGGATCGAACCTTGGTCTCCCGAGTGACAGGCCAAGACAATACCGACTCAACTACCAAGGGAGACTGAGTTTCGTTCCCGGTATGAGTCAGAAATTTATTTCTGTGAAACATGTACTCATGTGTTCATTATGTCCAAATACACACATACATACATACATATATATATATATATATATATATATATATATATATATATATACGAGTATATATATACATCAAAATTAGATAAGCTGTATTTCGAGGCACACTGGAGAATTATTTCATTGAATGAATTTCAGTTGAGTGCCTTTCACTACAGTTTATGTCCCCGCACGTCGGATAAGTAACGCCGACAATGAAGATCATAACAACTGACTTGATTAGTAGTCATAGTAACATTTAATGCACAAGAAAAGTTTGATATATTTTATGTAAACCACAGAACACTCTGTGTGTGTTGCATGGAACGCTTCTTTGAGTGTTTGTATTTCACGATCTTTCAAACACCTTACAGATGTTTTTTTGATGAAAGCTAAGAAACCAACTTAGACTTTTCGTGAAAGGTCTGTCATTCTCTTCCTGCTTTTGTGTTTCCTTGAAGAGGCATGCATATTACTTCAGACACAGAAATCTTCAAGCTGACAAAGCTGGAGCAACAGTCTCTCTCTCTGTGTGAATGCTGTAGAAGTATTTGTTTTCTTCATCCTTCCCCCGGCAAACATTCTTGCATGTACCACCAGGAAATGAGATGGCGCGGGGGTGTTGGGGTGGGGGAAAAGGGAGTCAGCAGGTAGGTCACAAAGATATTTATCTGGGATGCACAGGTGTAGAAAACGTCTTTCGTCGGCCTAGAAATGATCGCTGATTTAGCGGTTTGGTGAGGAAAGGGGTCAAAACACCGTTTTCCTCTTAGTTCTCTTGATCTTCCACCAGGTGGGGGATTCACCAAAACTTTTCGTCCAATTTTTTGGGCCATGTCGAATGTGCATTTTTCCAACTCTTCGAGGTAACTGAATTGACTGTGATTTTTTTATTGTCTTTTTGTTGTCTGTCTCGCTCATCACGCATCCTGAATGATGAGATAGACTTGATATGCTTTGCAGAAACAAGAATTCAATCTAAAAATCACCGTCAGTGAGGTTACCTCGAAGAACTAAAAAAATGCACATTCGACACTCGGCCTAAATAAGGACATTTTGTTTGAGAATGTCAAGAGAACTCAGATCTCCATTGTTTTCCTGAAGGATTCACATTCTCAGTTTGAATGATGATTTCACATTCCAGAATCATCTTTTAGTATGGGCAGTTGCTTTTGAAAAACAGTTTGTCTTCACTCCACTTCATGTTAATGCCAGGGTCTCATTTTCGGAAATCCCTGGGAGGTCTCTGCTCAAATCGTTTAGGGTCCGCTAATCTTGTTAGCAGATCTACCAGTCTCCCAAACATTAATTGCATTACTGTTATTTCTTGAATTTCAGAAACTTCAGCATCATCTTGTGTGCGCGTGTGCATGTGTGTGTCTTTTCAATATACATTTACAAGCCCACCAGTCACATAACTAACTGTAAATATGTACCAGTGTTTGCTGGGCTGGAACTTAAGCTCTCATTCAGTTGCCATTTAACATTCTTATAAGTATCAGATTACAAAGTGATTTCAAAATTTATCCATACAGTTTTGCTAGAGAGCTTGCTATACCAAGTACGCTTGAGGTCGACTGCGGCAAGCAAAATCGCGGCACTGACTTCTTAATGGGAAAGAGTGAAGACGAAGGAAGAGATATTAAAAAAAATAACAACATAAATTTTGAAAACAATGAAAGAGGAGTATGAAGAATAATTTCAGAAAATAGAGAATTATAGCCTATCTGTGGAAGGTGGTAACTGATGGAAGAAGAAATGCATTAACCATAGTGAGACTGAAATACATGTACATTTACCTACACAAGATGTGAGGTCATGTAAGTTTAACTTTTAATATTTTTTGTCATATCTGTAGAATATAGTAATATGAGTGGGATGATACAGGTGCTTTGAACACATCCGGTTTCAGATGTCAAAACAGAGGTCAAAATCTAAATTAAATTAAAATAATTCTACCCCACTGAACACCCAAATTCTCCGATTGTGAAATGAATTGATAAAAGTGAAATAAAATTAGTGGAATGGACAAAGAAATCTCGTAAATAAGCAAATAGCGTTAAAGATAATGTAGAAAGATAAAAGTTGTTTACTTTTTCATATACAGCACGAGAAACAGAGCACAAAGTGAAACAGACATTTAGCGCCTAATAACTGTCTGAAGCTATCCAAAATATGTGCAAAATTAAAAGTTCGAAATCAAATGTGCAATTCTTCTTCTTCAACAGTAACACAGTTTTATAGGGGTTCCGTGGTAGGTATCATGCATTAACTGAATGTTTTGATTACGTTTATAATTTAAACTTGTGACAACAAATTCTATGATGGACTTATACCTCAAAATTGTTTATATTTCTGAAACTACATTTTGTTTCTTTGAGCTAGTTGCTCTCCAGGATACCTTCGTACTTTGCCGTAGCAAAAGACGAGCTGATGATTACCAAGAGTAAGAAATGCTCGATTAGTATTCTTATATTAATCTTTTAACACATAGCGTACTTATAATATTTTCAAATACTTATCCAAAGTTTATATCATGAACTCATTCCCTGCCCCACAACAGTGATTGACGAATTCTGTTCCTGATCAATGTGATCCAATTTCCTTTGTCCCACCGAAGAAGACAGTAAATATTATTGATATTTTAAAAATATAGGAGGGAAGTTTACATTAATTTTCTATTAAATACATATATATTTATAAATTTGACTTCTAAACCTTAAAGCAAACTATTTTGTGTTTGTTTGTATATTAGTTATTATAGTTTTTCATTAGGGAACGAACCTAGGCGATCTTTTTGATGTACCGCTTCAGATGTAAACAAAGCATCCCTGTAGGTAAGAGATTACCCTATATCAAGCTTATTTTCTCTTATAGGGAGTTCTTGGTAGCTCCATTTACTCAAATTTGGTACCAGAATTGGGAAACTACACAAAACAATAGTCTTACACGTTTATTGACTCGAAGCAATGTGAGTTTTAGTGGAGTTACTACGGTCAGAAATTTTGACAGGTCGACCAAAGCAGAAACATGAGCTCTATTACTCGATTTATTATAACTGTGACAAAGCATAGTCTTTTAAACTCATGGTTAAGAAGACAAGGTAAAGAAATGGGTTTTTCAGCAAAATAAGTATATCATACATATCTTCAATTAATCAGTTGCTAGCTTAGGGCTTAGCGTATGGTGTGCACGATACTCCGATATTTTGGACCCAAACGTTACTGCAGATTTGATTGCTGTGAGTTTATTAAATTCTGAAATGCATATGGTAGCCAGGCCTAGGCTACCAATGTTTACAGAATGAGAGGTCAAATCGCCAATGGTAGGCCTATGTAAATAACCTAGATATTGTAAGAAAAACTTCCCTCTGTAGGGGGCAGGGCTGTCAGTGCACCTTACACTGTACACTGTAGGTATTACTGTACTTGAGATTCTTTGCAGCTCCCTTTGGCCCCTAGCTGAAACCCCTTTCATTCCTTTTACTGTGTCTCTGTTCATATTCTCTTCCTTCCCTCTTACTTTCCATCCTTTCCTAATAACTGATAGGTTTTCCTCCAGTCACACCTTTTAAAGGTTTTTACACTTAATTTCCCTTTTTACTCTTAATTTCCCTTTCAGCTCCCCATAGCCTAAGTTGTATATTCCATTCCATTCCATGAAAAACTTTGAGTGTCAAGTATTCATAGGTATATGCTATGGCTAAATAAAATGTAATGCTAGCTAGGGTTAAAAATATTTTTTTAGAACAGTTTTTCATGATTAGTCTTGTTAACTGAAAAAATTTGCTTAGCCAGTGGCATTAGGCTAGGGGTAGACTAGGATGGGGCCTATACACTCTTGACTAACATTTCTAAGAGTTTGTATAGGCCTAATAGGTTAGCAAATCATAGGAATGATCTACTGAAAAGCAAGCATACCAGCATATACCAATACTGTATATACCAACACTTGTTAGTGAATAAACAATGTACTGTATAGAGCATAGTTATCTGCAAAACATTTCTTGTTGTGTACGTATGTGATAAAATGAAAATTAATGGAAGTTTACCAGCTTTTTTGGGATAAGTGTTCAACAAAATAATTACTTACTTTGAACATTTTATAAAGAAAATGCTTACTGATATACTTTTCTAGGCATCACACACCATGGTAGTGTTGTGGCTTTTGCACAAATGTTAGCTTTCAAGCTTTTGTTCTTGTTTTTGAAGCATTGAAAATATTTACAGTACTAAAAAGGTTGGTATGATTATTTTATTCCATAACAAAGATATATTGCTGTAAGACTATTTAATGTGTTATATTGCTGCTGAAGCTGCTGCCATGTGGTGTATACATGTACTTGTTTCCATGTGAGTTTTTTATGCCTGATGGTATGTCATATTGTTCTTGATAAGGTATTTTATTATGATTTTGTTTCTTTTCCAGCAGAATATTAAAACTGTGATTTTGGACCAGTCCCAAGTACCTGGAATCAGTAAGGATGAAAGGTGATTGGTGATGATGACGAGGGGCCCAGCCCATTCTGTCAGGAGAGGGCGGTCGAGAGCTGCCCTTCTCACTACTCTTCTTCCACTAGCTGTTTCGCTCCTCCTGTGGTCCTCACACTCAGTGGCACAGGAAAGCAAAAACACAAGCATTTATAATAATTCCCTCAAAAATGGTGATATGGGATTTTCTGATGATGGCAGTGGGAGCATTCGGGAAAGTAAGCCAGTGCTTTATGTGAATAATCCCCAACTTCTTCGTGAGATGCAACAACAGAGCTTCCTTAGGCACAATTTTAGGTAAGCTTGTAGTATGAAAATAACAAATGCAGTTTTTAAATTTAATTTTTTGTGTACTTTACTCACTAAGATGACGATGTTGTACATCACTTTCATGTATCAGATTAAAATTGTGTTTGTTTTAGAACTGAATGAATGATAGATGTCTCAAAGGGTTTTCCATGAGTGCTGGAGTCATTGTAATGTGATAGTCTATTTATGATTCCTACTTTATTTATTATCTCTTAAATTTATGAAAATAATTGTGTTCGTACAAGTAACAAACCTGACTTTTTCTTATATGCCTCATGCCTAGAAATGCTCAGTTAGCTGGGTGATAGGCATACTGTACAGTGCATATTAGAATCTTGAGTAGGTCTTACATAAGGGGGACCCCCTATCTTATGTGGCTCATATGCCATTCTCTGTTCAGCTTACTTGCTTTGTGATGGCCAGTGGTATGTATTGAATGTTTCCTTATTTTACATTCTTTTTCATCCATGAATTAAGTTGGTACTTTATAGTGTATTCATGTAACAGGAGAAATATTTTCTTATATCAGTACATCTGTAAGAGTGAGAACTGTATTATACAGAAGTGAGAAAAGGCATTCCCTTATTCTAATGTCTTTGATGTACATGTGTAAATAATTGTTCATAGTGCTACTACATATAATGTGTTGTCAATTGTACTTATATTGTGACCAAGTATATTGTAAGTAGTACATTTCTTGGTTGTTGACCAGGTACTTTGTAAGCAATACCTGGCTATCTCTTTTTTTTTTCTTGTGAATATGGTATAATTTAGACATTATTTGAAGAGAGATACACAGCACTGTACAGTGTATGAAATAGATTTACTCAAGATTTCCTTTCAGCTTTTTCATTAATTGCTACAGGTACATTATTTCCATTTGTTTTCTCGGCCTAAACTACTATAGTGGTCTGGCAGTTTGGAAGGAATAGGCCTTAGATGTTTAGTTATTTTAGAGTTTTGTGCCTGTTTTAGGAAAATTCACAACTTTCCCTGTTAATACATTGCAGTACAGTATTTTGTTTTTTACATTACTGTGTGATCCTTCACACCCCATTTCTTGCCCTTAACTTTAAACCAAAGGTAACCTTCTACATTATTGCCAGAGAGGGGCAAGTAAGCATATGGGGCACACGGAGACTGTGCAGTTTATACAGTATTTTGAGTTTATCATGTATGGGGAATAGGCAAATTAGCAATTGGGAGCCATCTTCAGGAGTTTTTGAAGTTTTGGTAGGAAATGAGAGGAAAGTTGTAAATTTTGGAACTTTTAGAGAAGGTTATTGTTTGCCCTTTCTGGAAACAAGTCTTACCCTTGTCTTGCAGTTGATAGTGCTTGAGTCATACAGTAGTTGTCAAGCCATGGACCTTGAGATGAGGTCCATTACAGACAAACAAGCAGTCGAGGAGGCAATGGATGATTTCTTGGAATTTTGCAGTTGCCTGTTTGAAATTTAGGTCCCAAAGCTTTGGAGGTTTGGCACCAGGATGTATGGAAAGCACCATGCTCAGCTCCTTTCTCCATATATTGCTGTTTAATGTATGTTAACCATTAAACGCCTACTGGATGTATCATACGTCGACTAAAATTGTCTGTTGGGTGTCAAGTGGACGTACCGTACGTCGACTACAAAAAATTTCAACCTTAGGTCAACTTTGACTCGACCGAAATCGTCGAAAAACGCAATTGTAAGCTAAAACTCTTACATTCTAGTAATATTCAATCATGTACCTTCATTTTACAACCAATTGGAAGTCTCTAGCACAATATTTCGATTTATGGTGAATTTTTGAAAAAAAACTTTTTTTTTACGCCCGTGCGGTAACTCGGCCGAAAATTTCCAAAATTCTTTCGTCATTTTGTCGTAATTTTTGCACTGTTCTATATTAGCCGTTACATAAAGTTTTATATATGAAAATGTGTGCAATTTCATGTAAAATACAGCAAAATACAACCCATGGTTGTAGCTTTTATCAGTTTGGAAATATTGTCATATAAACCACGATAACTGCCAAAATTTCAACCTTCGGTCAACTTTGACTCGACCGAAATGGTAAAAAAACGCAATTGTAAGCTAAAACTCTTACATTCTAGTAATATTCAATCATTTACCTTCATTTTGCAACCAATTGGAAGTCTCTAGCACAATATTTCGATTTATGGTGAATTTTTGAAAAAACTTTTTCCTTACGTCCACGCCAGAAATTCTTTCGTCACGTTGTCGAAATGTTTGCACCGTTTTATATTAGTCGTTACATAAAGTTTCATATTTGGAAATGTGCGCAATTTCATGTAGAATACAACAGAAAATAACTCATGGTTGTAGCTTTTATCAGTTTTGAAATATTTTCATATAAATCACGATAACTGCCAAAATTTCAACCTTTGGTCAACTTTAACTCGACCGAAATGGTAAAAAAAACGCAATTATAAGCTAAAACTCTTACATTCTAGTAATATTCAATCATGTACCTTCATTTTGCAACAAACTGGAAGTCTCTAGCACAATATTTCGATTTATGGTGAATTTCTGAAAAAAAAACTTTTTCCTTACGTCTGCGTGCGGTAACTCAGCCAAACATCTCAGAAATTCTTTTGTCACGTTGTCGTAATGTTTGCATCATTTTACATTAGTCGTTACATAAACTTTTATATATGAAAATGTGCGCAATTCCATGTAGAATACAAGAGAAAATAGCTCATGGTTGTAGCTTTTATCAGTTTTGAAATATTTTCACATAATCACGATAACTGCCAAAATTTCAACCTTCGGTCAACTTTGACTCGACCAAAATGGTCAAAAAACGCAATTGTAAGCTAAAACTCTTACATTCTAGTAATATTCAATCGTATACCTTCATTTTGCAATAAATTGGAAGTCTCTAGCACAATATTTCGATTTATGGTGAATTTTTGAAAAAAACATTTTCTTTACGTCTGCGTGGTAACTTGGCCGAACATCTCAGAAATTCTTTCGTCATGTTGTCGTAATATTTGCACCGTTTTATATTAGTCGTTACATAAAGTTTTATATATGAAAATGTGCGCAATTTCATGTACAATACAACAGAAAATAACTCATGGTTGTAGCTTTTATCAGTTTTGAAATATTTTCATATAAATCACGATAAATAGAAAAATTTACTTTCGATCAACTTTAACTCGACCGAAATGGTCGAAAACTGCAATTGTAAGCTAAAACACTTACAGTCTAGTAATATTCAATCAATTAGCTTCATTTTTCAACAAACGGGAAGTCTCTAGCACAATATTTCGATTTATGGTGAATTTTTGAAAAAAACATTTTTACGTCCATTGCGTTACTTAATTCATGCATCATTTTGTGATAATATTTTCTCTGTGTTACTTTGATCATTTTACAATTTGTTATATACCAAAATCATCGAAATTTAGTGTACAATACAAAGAAAAACAAAATAACCCGTTAACTTTAACCGTTTTGCTCACAGTGCGATTTGTATAAAATTATATATGAAAAAATTTTTTGCGCTGTCATATATTTCAATATTTATATATGATAATGATATTTTTTCCATTTCTGATGGTTGCATACTAAACTTCAGGCAATGACAAAAAAAGGAGCCAAAAATGAACTCTTAATCTTAAAAACTAAGCGTGCTGTGATTTTTTTAAAAAGACTTTTTTTTCCACTTCGGCGCTAACTTACCAAACGCCGCCGGCATACGGGAGACGTTTTTGTAAATAGAGGCTCGGCGTTTAAGGTTTAAGAGTACAGTGATATAGTTGTGGTGAAATTATTAGCTTCTTAAAAGCTATTGAGTTTTTCAGTACAGTCCCATTACTTTTAACTATATTGATCTCTTCATCCTTGTGTGTTTTGTAGCAGTTTCAGATTACAGAAACAAGAAATTAGATAGCTGTCTGCTGGGCCTTGTGAACTAACTGTATATGTGCTTACCTACCTGCAGCAACTGACCCTCCCTTTTTTTCCAATAAGGAACTTGGTGTCTAGAATTTAGTGCTATGATTCTTTTTTGAGCGATAGGCACTGGAATTTCTTTTTATTTCACTTTTGTACTTTTTGTTAGTTATGGGATGCATTACAGGGTAGTTGTAATTTTTCATGACTGTGACATTGTTTATTATATCTAATTTACTTTTTTTCTTACTAACTAAAAATAAATGAAATTTTATATTGTTTAGTACAATTTTTCCTTATAGGTTGTCACCTGGAGACACTGCAGATGGAGAGGATTCCGGGGTACTCTCTGGGGGAATACCACTAACAGAGAGAGCCACAACTTTAGCATCACACCTTCGTCAAATTGCCAATAATGAGTTAGGCGTAACACATATGCAGGTAAAATATTTGCATAGTGGCAGCTGAGTTTGATACTTTTAAATTTTTTATGACTGTATGAATTAATTTGTGTGTATTTTAGGCCCTTGAATTTAGTCCAAATGAAAAGAAAATGGGTGGTGAGATACTGAATTGTTTCTTGACTTTTATTTTTGAGTAAATACATATTGGTGCATGCTAGAAAGACAAGTTAATTGTCTTAGCTTGACAGGCTGAAAAGGGAAAAAAACAGGTTTAGGCAGCTTCATTGCCACAGTCCAGTAAGGCAAATGCTATTCCTAGATGGGTTAAATGCCTCTACTGGTAGAGAACTAGTTCAGCTTTGGCAGCATAGAAGGAAAGACCTTTCTGTTGCTCATATGTTTCTTAAAACTTACAAAAGCCCCATAATTTGGATCCCTTGGGGCCAACTTATAGCATCCTAAAAAGATAAGTTTTATATATGACACTTACCAAATAATTACATAGCTATAGTTTCTACTTTAAACGGCAGCTTAAGAATTGAAAATTCGCAGTATCGCTCTTTTGTTTTGGTGCAGGTAAGTGCCCTGCCCACTTTCGGGGAGGAATAGGTACAACGTAGCTAAAGAGCTCTGTTCGTTCTGCCGTTGATGACCGAACATCAGTTGTTCAGCAGCTGTGTCTTGTTAATTCACCAGATGGTTTGGTTGTCTGTCAAAGGATTTGGTGAAGTATTCTTTCATTTGGTAGCCTCCGAGCTATATTTTCATAGCTTAGCTTAGCTTAGCCTTTTTTCAATTTTTTGGATTATTATGTTAGAAACGGGTTTGACCAGTAACTGGTATTGCAGCAAAGGCTGTAATACTAGGTTGATTTCATTTAAATATGACGAACATTCTGTTTGTTTTCACTGCTGTGGGCAAGTATGTTCCCCCGACTTGACTTGCGAGGAATGTAAGGATTGGGCCGTAAGTAAATGGAAAGTGTTGACCAATCATTTGGATAAAGTAGAGAAAGCTAGGCTTAGGAAAGTGGCTGCTAGAGCTGAGGCTAGAGCTTCTGTGCCCTCTACCCCTAAACTGGCTTTTTCGACACCTTTGACTTCTTGTCCCCCAGTTCCTACCTCTCTCACTCTCCCTGCAACTCCATTACCTGGTTCCCTTCCCTCTGAACCTAGTGCCATCGCCAGTCTCGAGATTCGGATGGATAAGAAATTCGTCGCTTTAGTAAGTACTGTTGCTCAGATAGGAGCTTCTGTAAGAGTTCTTTTGGACAAAGCAGATGAGGATCATAGTGCAAGTGTCGGTGCAAGTGCTAGTGTGTGCACCTGGGTTAGTGTTGTGGAGGGGGTGGCTACTCGTCCCACCGATGTTCCTAGACGGAGGTCCCTGCCAAACCCCCCTGCACCTGGGAGGAGGCAAACCATAAGTCCAAGGGAGGTCAGTGGGGTTTGCCCATGAGTAGTTGCTTCCTCAGTTGAGCCTGTTGCTGGTCCCAGGTATTGACAGACAACCACTGGAAAGGCGTCTTACGGATCACCTAAATTCGATCCCTGTCAGACTCCCCTGCACCTAGGAGGAGGCAAACTGTAAGTCCAAGGGAGGTCGGTGGGGTTTGCCCACGAGTAGTTGCTTCCTCAGCCGAACTTGTTGCTATTTCCCAGGTTTTGGCAACCAATACCTCAAAAAGTGTCCAATTGGATCACACCTTACCTTCCAGTGGTTCGAATTCCAAACCCAAAGGACACGGTCGATGTTTTCAGGGGTCTTCTAGGCCTTTGAAGAGGCATTTTGCAGACGTGCGTCCAGCGGTACCTCGCAAGCGCCATAAGGATTAAGAGCCCTCTTGCAGCTATTGGGACGACAGAGAGCTCTCTTCGGACACCGAGCTCCTATTTGCTTGTAAGCGCCCATTGGCTCATAAGCGCCCATAAGCTCACAAGTGCCAATTGGCTCCCAAGTGCCAGTTGGTTCATAAGTGCCAATTGGCTCATAAGCGCACTTGAGACTCGAGATTCAGACATCCTCATTACTGCAGGTCAACCTGTTCTGGCACCTTCTGTGTCACAGATTCCCAAGGCCGTATCCTCTTCACCTGTCGCTGATCATGCAAAGTCTGCAAGTATATCAGCACCCCAAGACTTCTTTGCTTCCCATTCGCCAACGTTTGGACAACATCTTGGAACTGTTGAAGAACCCTCATCTTTGGAACCAGAAGAACCACAGGAAGATTTGGCGCTTTCCGCTGTATCTTCAGCAGAGGAGGAACCCGAACAGAACAGCCTTCATCAGCTTACTCTTCATTATTGAATTATTTCCTGTTCTGCCTCCCGACATATTTCTCAACCGCGGCCCCTTCTTCCTGGAGCACCACTAGATTCCCGTAGATGGCCCTCTCTATTTCGTCCAAGAAAGCGTTGTCTAGGATTGACTCTTGGCTGTCTGAGAAGGGGGAGTTGGGCAAAGCTGTATTTTGTTCTCCTTGGTTTTCCAAAAGGAGGTGTGTATTCTGTACAACCGGGAAAGCTCCTTCCATGGGAGTTTCTGCTATACTCGTACATGCAGACTGGCCCTGAGTCCTGTCGTGTGTGGACAAGGCGATTTGAGATGGGGCATAGGAATTAGCTTCTCTTTTTTTGTCATGTATACTGAAGAAAAGAGACATGTGGTGTTCTTTAACCACTAAAGGAGTGACACCATCCCAGAGATCTGCTCTTCTTCTCGCTCATCTGGACAGTACCATCCTTTTTTCCTCGATGGCATTAGAATGGGTAGCTACGGAATTGCAAAGGGTTGCTCATGCTTTGCTTGCACAGTCCTCCAAGTAAACGACAGAGTCTAACCGAACACTTGCTGTTTCATTTAAGCCTCAGCCTCTCTCTCCTCTCCAGCCACGGCCCTTTCGAGGTAACAGAGGAGGAGCCTCCTCGCACCCACGCACAAATCTCAGATCAGTTCCCCCTATCAGCAAGAAGTCCTCTTCTAGACCAGTCTCTAGCAAGTGAGACTTCGGTCTTCCGTCTACCTGTGGGCTCCAGACTCCCAAACTTCTGGAGACAGCGGGAGGTCAGATCGATAGAACCATGGGTACTACGGGTTCTCAAGGAAGGATATGCGATTCCCTTCAAAGAGAGTACACCTTTGTTGCCTGTGCCCACTACCTTAAAGGCACACTCGCTAGGCTCCAAGAGTTTTTTTGGCCCTCTCAAAGGAAGTCACAGCTCTTCTCCACAAGAGAGCTATAGAGGAAGTAGGAGACTTGTCATCAAAGGGGTTTTGCAATCGCCTCTTTGTAGTCCCCAAAATCTCCGGGGGTTGGAGGCTGGTCCTGGATGTAAGTGGTCTGAACCTCTTCGTCCAAACCACAAAGTTCAGGATGCAGACGAACAGCTCAGTTCTTGGTGCAGTTTCCTGAGAAGATTGGATGGTCTTGATAGACATGAGAGTCACTTACTTTCATACCCCAATACACTAGGATTCCAGGAAATTCCTGAGATTTGCTCTCAGGACAAAGTTTTCCAATTTCGGGCTCTGTGCTTGGTTGTCAACAGCCCCTCAAGTCTTCACCAGGGCTAATGGGCGTGAAAGTTTGTCTATATCTGGATGACTGGCTCCTATGTTCATCATCCCAGAAGGAGTGCACAGAGGACCTTCTCAGAACCCCACACTTAGCCCAGGATTTGGGCAGGAAAAGTCCCAATGAGCCCCTTCACAGAGAATAGTCTATTTGGGGATGAAGATAGATCTCTCGGGTTTTTCGGGTTTTTCCGTTAGAGAAGAGAATATTATCATGCGCCCAAAGAAGTCCGCCATTTTCTGAGTCTTCAGGCCTGCTCAGCCAATGACTGGATGAGCCTGCTACGGACTCTCTCCTCCATAGAGATGTTCGTTCCTTTGGGGATACAGCATGCAAGGCCTTTGCAGTTCTTTCTGAAGGCCAGTTGGAACAAGAAGATTCTTTCAGACTCCTCCTCATTCCCCCCTCACACAGGAAATAAAAGATCTTCAGTGGTGGCTCACAGAAGGAAGGTTCCACTCACGGAAGTCCCGTCTCATCTGAACCTGAACCTCTCATTGTTCTCCGACACATTGGACCTAGGTTGGAGAGCGACACTAGGATGATTTGGAAGTGTCAGGGAAGTGGTCCCTTCAAGAGAGGAAACTTCACATAAATCTGTAGGAGTTGAAAGCAATTCACCTGGCTCTTCAGCATTTTGCCACAGCAACTCGAGACTCAGTGATTGCAGTTCATTCCGACAATGCTACGGCTCTGGCTTATATTCGAAACCAAGGAGGCACTCGCTCTCTGTCACTGTGCGAGTTAGCCAGGGATCTCTTTCTTTGGGCGCACAACAACAATACACAGATTCTCACCCACTGTGTTCGGGGCAAGTTAAGCGTGTTAGTGGACAAATTGAGCCGTTGCAAACGGGTTCTACCCATGGAATGGTTGCTGAATCCACAGGTGTGCACTGACCTATTGAAGCGGTGGGGAACACCATCAATAGACTTGTTTGCAACGTCCAGGAACCATCGCCTCCCCGTGGTGCCGGACCCTCAGGCTTGGGCAATGGATATGATACTTCAGGAATGGTCACACTTGGAAATGTATGCCTTCCCTCCATTCAGTCTAGTAAGGGACGTAATCAACAGATTCAAGACTTCTCATCATGCATCGATGATCCTAGTAGCTCCCTTTTGACCTCAAAAGGAGTGGTTTCCAGACCTCCTGGAACTTCTGTCGGACTTTCCACGGCTCCTCCCACAGAGGAAAGATCCTCTCAGACAAACTCAATTCAACAGATATCATCAAGGTTCGTCCACTTTCACTCTGGCAGGCTTTAAACTGTCAGGAAGCTTGTTAGAGTGAAAGGATTTTCAAGAGAAGTTGCGTATGCTTTCGCAAAAATGTAGACGCAACTCTTCTTCAAAGCACTACCAGGCTAAGCGAGCAGTTTTTAGGTCGTGTTGGTCGATGTCTATTTTTCGCCCAGGGCAAGGGCAATTGTTGTGTTTAAGCTTTGTTGAGTCATAGAAACACTCCCTGACCACAAAGCTCCCACTGAAGTAGGGACAATCCTGACACTACCGGTCATGTCCCTACGGGTCGAGATGAGCAAAGACCAAGAGTCAGTATCTTCCTGCTCTTGCTCTCTCCCCAGGTAAGGTTACAACAAGCATTACCACAATGCTAGCTTTTCTTTTCTATTTCAAATGCACTTCTTTATAATGTTTTTGGAGTAGCACATGTCCATCCTTCCCACCTCTTATCAGTGTGGGATTCAGCTATGTAATTACTTGGTAAGTGTCATATATAAAAATGACATTATTAAAATAAGGTTCTATATATACTTACCAAGTAATTACATGAACAGAGCCCGTCCCTCCTCCCTGCACATGGACATAGAGCATAAATGAACTGAGCTCTTTAGCTACGTTGTACCTAATCTTCCCCGAAAGTGGGCAGAGCACTTACCTGTACCAAAACAAAAGAGCGCTACCGCGAATTTTCAATTCTTAAGCTGTCGTTTAAAGTAGAAACTATAGCTATGTAATTACTTGGTAAGTATATATAAAAACTTATTTTATTATAAAAATGTCATACAGTATTTCTATTGCAGAGATATTACGCGATACTTTATTATTTCTATTGTCAACTCCTTTTCTGTTATCCTTATTAATACTAAGAACTAGGAACATGGAGAAATTATAGGCAATGTTACACAATCAATTTGCATATCAATTTTAGTGGGAAAAATTTAGGATTATTTAAGCAATCATATAGTTAGATTGTATAGCAAGGGATGTTTATAGTTATTTCCCTCTGGTATATATTGTATTATTGTATACATAAAATCCTTTTTTTATATGTCAGAATCTGACTTCTAGACAAGTTAGAGGACAAAGGATGATGGTGATTTATATCATTGGCAATGACTGTGACAGTATTGATTACTCTTTCAGGGAACTGACTATTTTTCTTTTTTTGTGTATGCCTGTTTGTTGTGGAAAATTACTATAACATCCTCACAATTTTGTTGTCCAGACAGTTAATATTTTTTTATTGTATTCTCTTTTTGAATTTAACAGATTCTATGTATTTGTTTCAGGCCACATTTGATGAATTGCCATATTCGGATCTTGAAAGGCGTGAAGAGGAGACAGTGAAAGAGGTAAGTAGTAGTTATTTTTAAATTTATTGTGTGTATATTGTTTGCATAATAATGTTTATACTATGGATATTTAATTTTGGCTCCTAAGATAATATTTTTACCTTTAAAACTGTAAAACTGCTTTCATTCCTGCTCATTTACTGTGAAATTTTTTTCTTGAACCTGTGTACATAGATTTTCCACAGTTCTGAAAGAAAGTGATTACAAAGAAAGTCTTGGCAATAATACCCAAATTTTTTATTCATTATACTGAGAGATTCAGGGAATTGGAATTCATTCAAAGGTGGTATAAATATAGCAGCTGGAGTGTGAGCGGCACACCTCGTGTCCGCAGGGTTGTTGGCGGACGGCCGTGCAACCTGGCTCCTCACAACGTACCATCTGTAAATGGAATGATGGTACATGAGTACATGAGTATCATCAAAGCAGGACCCGCCGGAACTGAGTCCGGCAGCAAAAGTCTATTTTAACATAGATTTATGCTACGGGATGGTTCACAGCCGTCCGGGTGCCAAACAACCAGGTCTCCAACTTGCACCGCGCAGCTGGAGTGCGAATGGCACACCACGTGTCCGCAGGTTTGTTGGAGGATGGCCGTGCAACCTGGCTCCTGACAACGTACCATCTGTAAGTGGAATGATGGTACATGAGTATCATCAAGGCAGGACCCGCGGAACTGAGTCCGGCAGCAAAAGTCTATTTTAACATAGATTTATGCTACGGGATGGTTAACTAACTAATATTTGTGTTCCAAGCAAGTACTCCATGTTACTCCGCCGTGACTTGTCACTGAAATCTCGTTGTGTCACACAAATATGGAATCGGCGTAATATGAGCGAAATAGAGTGTTTGCATATAGCTCATCTCTCAAATCACCCAAGGCAGTAACCAAATAATGGAAACCGTAAAATATGCCGGAAACCATACCCACGGGAGTGGTTAATTGGACAATAACATACGAGAAACCCGACTAGTCCGCCGGAGACTCCGCCGCTTCAAGCAGGCGTTGTACATAAAGTACCTTTAAAACAACTAATTATATCGTATCGTGAACTCCTATTTGCTTTCACGGGACAGTGTTTGACGCTCCAGCTACTAACTACTATAAGTAGATAGTAGCGAAGCCAACGACATCGCCTGAACTAGTCTGGCCCGAAAGGAAAGGGAGATGAGTGGCGAAACCGGCGAACGGGCAACCGGTCAGGTGAATGCACCCTCGAGAAGCGTTAATGCAACCTCCTATCATGGAGGTGCCGAGGCGCAGCGATCGGCTTTCCCCCTTACGAGGATGTCGCCCAGGCAACGCCGCCAGATTCTGTAATCGTTCAGGTAAAGAAGGACTAGGCTATATATACAAAAAGCAGGAGGTTAAACCTCTTTGTTCTAGCCTACCCTCCAAAACCAAAACTTTGGCCTGGTCAGGAAGGCTAGGATCGAAAAACGCTACAGGTGTGGGAGAGAGAAGAATCTCCGCACTAACCTGAGCCTCACCCTCCAAAACCGAATCGGCCTGGTCAGGTGGCTAAGTATGAATTGAGGAGCCCTCTCACTATCCCAACCTCACCCTCCAAAACCCTAACGGTCTGGTCAGGTGAGCTAAGTGTGAATGAGGAACTCTCTCACTAGCCTAACCTCACCCTCCAAAACCTAACGGCCTGGTCAGGTGGGCTAAGTGTGAATGAGGAACTCTCTCACTAGCCTAACTTCACCCTCCAAAACCGTGAAACGGCCTGGTCAGGTGAGCTAGGTAGCCTGAGCATCGTGTAAAGGCGCATGTCATGCCTGCCTAACCCTCCAAAACCGTATCATGGTCTGGTCAGGTAGGCTAGGCTAGTAACTACCTTTTAAAACCATCCTTGTTACCAGAACAAATTAAAACCTAATATAATGTTAACCACCCATGATGTGGGTTAGCCTAAAAATTATATATATAAACATAAATGATTCGGTGGCAGAGAAGGAACCCGAAAATCATTCAGAGGTAACTTTAGGTACCAAGGTGGCCTACCTCTGACGCCGAATCACTCACATAATACACATAGGCTATAATCATGATAAAAATAATAACACCATCGAGAAAGCACCAACTCACTGGTGGAGGAAAGGAAACTAATAAAAAGACTCAAATTCTATGATCAGAAATAATTGAACCTGGCTCAAGCCATGATACAAAGGTTCCATGCCTCTTCACCAGCCACGTGGTAAATTCTCCAAAATATGCTCCAAAAACTGAAATGGAGTAATTGGATGATATCTAGCAGAATTTTACGTTCTGCTAATTGCGGAGACTGAAGGTCAAAAACGCAACAGAGGCAAGCATAGCCTACGTTCGGCTGCGCACCTGGTGAACATATATTGCATACAGTTCATAAAAACTGTGCCTCTTGCATTTAAAAACCAATCAGATATAGTACTCAACTTAGATGGTGTGATATCCTCACGGGATGACATGATTAAAGCCGTAATACGATTGAAAACACTATAAGAAAAAAGGACACGGTGTTCACGTGTTGTGCTAAGTTTTGGAATGAAGATGGCGCTTGCATGTGTGGTAGGTGGCAGCAAACGGAAGGTAGTAGGTAGAACGGCTCTCCCATGTTGGGGGCTTTGAGAATGGAGAGATCTGTTGGGCCAAAGCATCTGTGATAGTGGCTACCACTCACCCTTAGTGCATACCGACACCATTGTGGTGATCGATCCAGGGTAGTAACCCTGGCATTATGGATAGCTTTTTTCTCTGGTATATTTAGCAATATTTATACCTAGAAATGTGTGCCATTGGAACCATTTCACTGGGTGACACAGGTCGAGCCCAGAAATAGATTTTTCCGTTGTCAAAATCCCTTTTTCTCTAAGTGAATTGCTGGATTTTCTGTAGAGAAATTTATTCTGCGAAGAATACAAACCTTTGTCTTTTATATAGGCTCATTTGTGGCACATGCTTTTTCAAAACATCTATTCTTGTTTATGATATTTAGTTTGTGAAATTTGCTTGTCTTTTCTTGTGTGGCTGAGAGGTTGCAGGAGTAGTGTAGATACCCATTCCATGAAATTTGCTTGTCTTTTCTTGTGTGACTGAGAGTTGCAGGAGTAGTGTAGATACCCTAGGAATGGGTGGGCATGTGTGTGTGTGCAACTCTCCAAATGGCAAAGATTCTGATCCAAATGGAACACGGCTTAGAAGTCTCTGTTGTAGTTGTCATGGTTAACACACTTCCTTTACCCCTTTTGGATTTTGTTGGTGATGTACCTCTAAGGACTTGTCTTCTCTTAGTGAGATTGCTCCTCGCAGTTCTTTGCTGCGTGGTCCAGGGAGTATTTGTCAAAGACTGCGGATGACTGCTGGCTTGTCTCTATTTTTAGTAGGTCAGGCACATGGTTGGTGAGCTCTCTCTCCAGTTTCTTATTGATTGACCTCATGAAACCTTTGCTCCTGACCATGGAAAGCTGGACCAGGCTTTGAGGTTTCTCTCAGAGTCCCAGGAGTTACTGAAGTTTCTCCGACTTTCCCTAGGGTTGACCAGGGAGCCTTCCTTTGTTACTTTTTGGAGCATCTGGCTTAAGCTGGTGCTTCTTTTGCAGTTGCTGTGGTTCTTCCTGCTCTCACCAAGTCCTTGCTTCTGCTGCATAGCCTTTGCAGTGGCTACCACCACTGCTCTTGCTGCTGCAACTCCCAGATTGTAAATTGACCTCAATAGTGATATCCTTGCTTGTTTTGGAAGAGCAGAATGAGAGATGTAGTAGGAGTAAGATGAAGAAGTGCAAGTGTGCATCTCTATTATCCTCCTCCCTAAGCCACCCTTGTATCGGCCATACATGCTTCATACAGTTTTCTACTGGCTGATGAACACCGTCCACACTCAACTCTCATTTCTGAATGCTGCTGAGATTAACTGGCAAACTTTCTAAATGTTTTTATTTCTATTTTCCTTTTGTCACTGAATATTTTGTGAAGAAACAAGAAGGGAATCATTTTCATTTTGTCTGTGCAATATATAAACTTTTTATATACTGTGATGAAATAGAGGATATTAGGAAAAGTTACATATTTTTTAATGTATGTGATATTGCTTTTAAAATTATAATTAATGAAAGGTGAGTGCTTTGACCCTTTTCTGAATAAAAGTTAATTGGAAAGATCTTTTTAAAGTTTGAACTCATGTTTATTCATTCTCTTTTCCAGATGATCCAAGGTCTAGAAAGAAAATTTTCCCTGTATTCTAGTCTCATAGAAGAAATGTCCAGTCTTGTTCTTGTGCATTACAATCAAACCTTTCAGACAGCAAAGGACCCCTATGCCTATCCAAGAGAGGAATTGGAATACCATGCGTGCTGTCTAATTCCAGATACATATCTTGTGTAAGTTTTTGCATGTACTACTTACAGTTGCGATTTTATAAAAATAATTTATTGAAATATCTTTTAAGTCATGTTCATGGATGAATACATATAATCATAGGCTAAAAAAACCATAGTTTTGCTTAAACTTAAGCTAAGATATAGTTCTACTGAAAATGAGTTTTATAAATGTCAGGTGAAAGAGACAGAAAATAAATGTCAGGTGAAAGAGACAGAAAATAATCTTTTTAAAAATTATATGAGATAGATAATAGAGAAGAGACAGAAAATAATCTTTTTAAAAATTATATGAGATAGATAATTTATACAGTACAAATTACTGGGTCCAAGTTGAAAACTCATTCATTGCCTATAGATACCATTATTCCAGATTGTTATCATTCATGTCCAGTGTACACTTATAAAATGTCATCACAGATAGCAAAATCAAGAATAATATAAAGGTCACTGTACAGTGCGTGCAAATGGCAGTAACAGATATTAATATTTTGTGTCAATTCTGTTTTCTCTCTTACAAACTTCTTTAGTGAAGTGACCTCCCAAGCTGCTATTGCCCTTGTCTCATGGTAGGAATGATAGGTCAAGTGTCAACATTCAAATCCTGCTCATCATATAATTGCTCAATTGCTGTTTCAAGAAGACATTCACTGTAGCTTACTTGTTCAGGTTGTTTAGTTGGCATTGGTGTGGAAATTGCAATTTTATAAGAGATTTTAATCCTCTTGTCTGTCAAACATCCTTTCACTGTACAGTATTTATGATTACTTTTATTGCAGATATCACAGTCATTTTGCAACACGGGTTAATGAAGAATTTAGCTGTGACTCGGGCTTTGGTTCAGGTGATCATCAACTACCTTCAAAAGTGTATGCTCCCACATATAACCTGACAGAAAGTAAGTTATCAGAATATTTAAGTCAGAATTATCTAAAACTCTTTATTTCTTACGGGCCTTAGGAAGCCATCCTGAAAGTTTATCAAGACTACAGAATCACTACATAGCTGTTATTGTAAGAGAGGTTCTTTGCTAGAAAATACAAAGATTACTTTGAAAGATTATGTCTCTCTTGCATCAACACAGACTTTACTGTTATTGTGTATAATCTTGTCAACATGATAACCGTGTGGTTAAGAATTGGCAGTGTACTTCTCCAGAATGCTTATTCTTTTTTATGTATTTTAACTTTTTTTTTGTTTCAGTGTTCATTATGAATTTAAGGAGGTATCCAGGAATTAAATGGCAATACTTCATGGGTGAAAGTGGTTTGCATACTGAATATCCTGCTCATAGACCTGGTTTGTATGATTTTTATATTATGATGTTTTGATACCTAATTTTCTTCAGTGTTCTGTATCCTGTATGCTACATTTGTCCTGTTACTTACCAAAAATTAAGGATCACCCCATATGCATAAAATACTTGCAATATTACCTGCTTTATATACCTACACGGAAGGCTTATCTTCAGCGTCTTGAATCCCCTACACACACACTCCCACATCTTGGGTGTCAAGGCCCTTCTGCTGCTATACCTCCTTCCCTCCATCTATCCAACACTTTCTAGGTCTTCTCCTCACTTCCTCCTAGCATTTCCAGGTTGAACAATCTTGTAACATATCCGTTATTCTTTCAATCCACCTGACCATACCAACTTCATACATTCCAATCCAACTTTTCATTTATACTTACATATTTACTATTTACTACTTTGTTGTCCTTCCACATCTCACTCTTTCAATCTTTTGTACTCATGTGTACAGTTCATCTCAGCAAGTTTGACAGTTTAATTTTTTTTTTTTTTTACAAAATATTTGCTTACATCCTGAGAAATTCCTCCTCTTATTTCTTTCTTGTGCTTTATCTTTGATAAATCTCCAACATCCCTTATCCTGGTTCCCATCCAAGTTGCATATAAAATTTACATTTGAGTAGCCTGCTGTGAATACTAATTTTAAAGCCATTTCCTTGTTATCTTATGCTTAACAAACAAGCAATGAAGCTAAAATTAAACGATGATGCATAATACTGAATTAATTTTTTGGGATGAACCTGCTGTTAAAGATGGCATATATCTCCAAGCCGACAAAAAAGATTACAATAATTATTAAATGAATGAAGTGAAGGGCACCCTAGTTGATAGCGCATTTTTAAAAGACATAATCTTTGGAATTCATTTGTTTCTTTTGCAGGTACAAGCATTGGCTCCGATTGTGGACAATCATCACGGCACAGGCATGTCTACGAGGCTACTCTGAGGCCGAAAGGTCGAAACATTGTCTTGTTGTTTGACCTTGGAGGAACTCTTTCTCCAAGGTTACTGATCACTGCCAAAGCTATAGGTATGTTGTAATGCTGCTGCCTTGTTTACATACCGGTTTATGTAATCACATTAAAAAGTGACTCAAGAACGTATAATTTTAGGCTCATTACAGCATTTGTTTAATAATAGGTATGATGTTTTGTGAAATGTAGTGTTGTAATGTATTCAGACTTTTTGGGTACCTTAACATTCACAAAACTAATGTTTGGGTATGTAAGTGTTAAGTTTTCTAGAAATGGTAGTTAACTAAATTCAGTGTAAAAGCATGTTCATACAAAGTACTAATGCCTAATTATTCTAACTTTTCTAAAAATAGTTATAGTGATTTGGGGTATAGTTCGTTCTCTCTCTCTCTCTCTCTCTCTCTCTCTCTCTCTCTCTCTCTCTCTCTCTCTCTCTCTCTCTCTCTCTCTCTCTCTCTCTCTCTCTTCTATGGTGACATTGACATTGTAACCATACGAAACATAATAAACATTCAGACGAGTGAGTCACCAGCTAAAAAGCTTTTCAATTCCAGTATTGTTAATGACATAGGGGAATATGTAACACCACATAAAGAGTATTGTTTAAAACATTTCAGAGAAAGAGATTCTGGACTGAAAATCTTAAAAAGAAAATAAACAAATACTTAAGTTTGTGCTGGAAACTAGTGTCATAGTCCAAAGAGCATTTGACAGTAATTATTTAATCAGTTGGCATAATGCAAAAATTTTATTTAAAAGCAATAACCTAGTGGTTAGAAGAATTGTGGAAAGGGCAGATATTTATAGAACCAGCAAATAAGGGTAACATTTTTCATTCAAGAGGACAAATTCATAAATTAAATGATTTGTAAAAAAATTTTTAGGAGTTTTGCATTTAGGGTTGAAATTAAATTGACCACCCCGATGCTGCTGTGTGAATGATTCTGTGTAAAGGGGGTTTTAAGACATGGTTGTGGTATGACTCTGTTGATGTTTAATACTTTTATGGATAACGTAATGCAGCAAGTCAGATAAAGGATGGGGTTTGTGCATGCAAAGTTGCGAGATAAAAGGACAACAACATCCCAGTAGTAGTTTCTTGCCTGTATGATAATGTAGCAACTATTCTGAACTAAAGTAATGTTTAAAAAACTGATTGGCATAGATAGAAATAAAGAAGCATGCAAATTAATCCATTAAATCTATGGTAAATGTTGATAAACCTTGTTTGCTTCCCAATGTTAATCAGGGAGTTCCTTCTATCTTCATGCAGGCTTATTTTTGATCTTCATGTACTTACATGACATATAAGGTCATAACCACTTAACGCTTAATGAATCATTTGCTCTATCTTTGCAGGTCACCAAATAATTTCTACTCTCACATCAAAGGATCACATTGCAATATTGGGTGTTGCAAACACAATATCCATGCCTTCTGCCCCCTGTATGAGAACTAGTCTGGTACTTGCAACACATGATGTCAGGCAAACTGTCAGGCATTTCATTGACTATATTGAGATAAAAGATGGTAAGATTTTGCTTTTTATCAAGGAACTAAATGACATTTTAACAGAAACCATAGTAAATGGATCTCTTCATTATTTCATCATAGCTATACTTTCTGTTCATCTGCAGTTTGTTGTAAATAACTGAATGACACCAAATGCTGTACTAGAATTCATAGTAGGTTTGGAAGGGATTTTTAATTTACTAAAGTACTTGATATGTTGAATTATATTAGGAACATCATAAATCTTAACAAATTCTCCTCTATGATATCCTGTGATCTCAAAAATTAAAGATTTAAGTCTGTTGCCAACCTTGATGCCTTAACCCTTGGAGATTTTGGTCACTGTATTTATTTTAACGAAATGCTGATTTTGGTCTTATTTTTAAGCTGATGAAATGTACTTTTGTGTAACATGGTAAAAATTGAAAACAAATTATATTTTTGACACTGATGCATTTAAGTTGGCTGTAAAAAAAAGTTTTAATCCTAAACAGATATTTTTGAAAGTTATAAACTTGTAGAAATTTGTAAACTCTTTAACATGAAAAAGATATACAGTATTTCCTTATAAAGGATTTGTATATCATTACTAATAATGCCTGTTGTTGCAAATAAAAATGTAAGGAAAATTTTGGAGCATTTTATGTTATTTTCTGTTTAGAGTTATTTTAATGATGATTACTTTGTGAAAAGCCCCTTCTTTTATGGGAGATATCAACACTAAGCTAAACAACCTTTTCAGGCATTATGCATAGGTGACATATAATTTTTTTCGTTTTATCAGTACACTGTACTGTAAATTGTTTAAAAAAGAAATGCGCTAATTTCAGTTTTGAATTTTTTTCATTTCAGAACCTACTAACCACACTTTGGGTTTGACAACTGCCCTTGATGTAATAAGTAACTGGTCTTCAGAGTTGTCTTCTACAGATGCATCGGTGCTACTTGTTTATGTTAGTCAAGGAGTGTTAGGAGCCCAAGAGAAAATTCGAACAATTTTAAGAAATGTGGCAAATAAGTTGCAAGCTATTACATCCCAGGTTGTCATCAGTGCCTTTGGGCTTGGGCTTATTTATGGTAAGTATATATTTTTTGTCGCTCTATCTTCTGCTGTCATGAGTATTAAAGTTCTAAAATTGATGTAAACTAAAAGTGACTTACTTAGGGGGATTCATGATTAAGGCTGAGCTACCTAAGGTTGGAGTGAGGCTGTAACTTCCCATTCTCTTTCTCTGACTGATGCTGCTAAAGGGCAGATGCAGTAATTAAAGTTACGCTTCATTAATGCAGTTTGTTTCCTTATTCTGTCATATGTATAATCATTGAGTGATTGTTCAATTTACTAATGTAATTCTTTTATTGGTGAGATGCTATTACATGTTTTATATTCTGGTGAAACCCTCACTTGTGTTGACAATGCATACGCTATGGTTTAATTGCTTTCTGTATGTATAACTTCAGAGCATATTTGTGTTCTTTTGCCTGGATGTTTACATGTGCTGTTAGAATTGACTAACATTTTATTTTACTTTCCACTTAAACACCTGATAAGTCTTCACCTTTGAAGTGGAAAACAAGATAGTGTTATTAGAGTCATTACTTAGTGATAAATTCTCGAAGCTGTGACTGTATGAGCATACTAGTAAAAGATTACCCAATTTTTGTTATTCATACCAAGCTATAGAAATACTTGAATAAGAAATGAAAACCTGTTCAAGATGCATAATAGTTTGTGCAGTTTACATTTACATATAGGTTTTGCTAAAATTGAGTAATATTATTTGTTTTTTTAAACAAATTCGTGGTAACTTGCATTGAAGATTATTAGATTTGACGAACAGCATTCAATTTTATCTCCTATTCATGTTTTGCATGATTTTTAGGTCAAGAACCTTTGCATGAACTTCTTGGTGATTTGAATATTTATTTTTTATCTCTCAGTTAACTGTCTTTCATGGCTACTCTCATTTTTAAGACTCAAAAATTTCTGTCCAGTTTTCATATGTAAAGAAAAAGTTTGATTGTTGCAATAGGTCTCATGATACTCACACACACACACACGTGCTCTCTCTCTCTCTCTCTCTCTCTCTCTCTCTCTGAATTGCATTTAGTCTAGGTTTTCCTTAATGCTGTTTTGCCATCCGCGAATAGGTGAAGCCGCAAATCCAGAACCGCGAATAGGTGAAGCCGGAAATCCAGAACAGCGGATAGGCGGGGGTCGACTGTACTGTAATTATCTTATACGAGTATGGCATTTCATATATTAAGACTTTCGGGATACCCTAATACTGCTCTGTGTGCTGAGGGTGCCTCAGTTGGGGTGAAGTAAAAGACTACTTTTATTTATTTACTGAAGACAAATCATCAAAGGAATAACATAATGTTACTTAAACAAAACAGGATGTGTTAGAAATACAGGCAGTCCCCGGATTACGACGGGGGTTCCGTTCTTATGCCGCGTCGTAAACCGAAACTCGTTGTAAACACGAAAAATCGTCGAAAATCATAAAAAATCCAAAGAAAACCTTACTTTTAATGCTTTTGGTGAATTGCAAATGATTTAAACTTCATTTTTATTGAGTTTTTCATCAAAAACCTCCAATTTTTTATTATTCTGCCGTTTTGGAGCCATATTTCTTCCGTCGGATTGGTGTCGTAAGCGTCATAACCCCGGAACGTGCGTCGTAAACTGGGAAATAATTTCTGATGAATATATTTGAAAAGCGTCGTAACCTCGGAACATCGTAAGCCAGACCTGTCATAAACCGGAGACTGCCTGTTCACACAAAGCAATGTAGAACAAATCAAAAGTCATAGAACAAAGTAACAGCCCTCAAGTGTAAAGGGATTGATTATTAATACAAACAACCAACTGTGCAACTAGTTGTAATGCCTAGTTACCCACTAAATTTTCCAGTGGTTGAGAATAGAATACTGTAAATGTATAAAAACAAAATCATACATGCACACACAAAATCCAATCTTGCCCTCTGCCAGTTCCACAGGGTGCTCCAAAGGACCTTGGGTCAAGTGGATGATGTATTTATATAGGATTATCCAAAGATCTGTAAAGCTTTATACATTTCCACCAGTTTTATGGTGGGTTAAATGTTTTTAAGGAACTCTTCTTGTTGCAATGTGTTGTTTACCATATGTAGAATATTAAGGTTATTTTTTTTGTGGAACTTTCTGAAATTGGAAAGTAGCTTTGATATTCATAAAAATGTAAACAAGCATATTTCCCAAAGCCTTGAATCCTAATACTGCACTTATTATAAAGCAGTTTCACAAAACTGCTGGGTTAAATCTCAAAACACTGTAGGCTAGATTTGTATAATGGTAGATTACCAAGCTGTAACAAATGAGATGGTATCCCCATGCCTCTTGTGATAGCTCACCCTTATTTAGTAACCTCTTGTGGTATCCTATTGGTACCAATCTTTTTGGAAAGGTTTTCTCTCTTTAAAAATAGTAGGTATAACGTTTGTAAAATACACATTCTCTGAGGAGCAATCCATCCACTATGAAACCTTCACATGAACAGGGGGGGGAAAAACTCTCAGAAGAGCTGTCTCGTTCTTCTCTAAACCTCTGTATGAATGTGGATGGGGGTGTGGCCCTGCCGTGGCAACATTTTTGAGCGGAAATGTGAAGGAATGAAGAAACTTCCACATACTTGACACTCCTCAAACTAAGTAGAAGAAACTCCAATAGACAGGGGATGGAAGAAAGCAGTGAAAGCAACCAAAGAGAGTTGTATCTCAATTGTGCAACAATTGTAGAAAGGACACAGCAGTGCAACATCTGCACAGGCATGCATCATCTGCACAGACGTGCATTTTCATCTTTGCAGAACAAATCTTTGGCTAAGGATGATCGGAAAACTGCAGTTACGTCAAAAAAGTCACAGCTGTGCAGCATTGTGGCAAGGGCAAGGCTACATGTGCCTACCTCGGGCCTCTCTCTTCTTCCTCATACAACATGAAGCAAAAAACAAGGTCGTGTAACATTGCACGGCCGGGAATTCTTCCTTCCTTGGAGAACGTATCTTCAGCTTAGACGTCCGGGAACTGTGGTGGCATTGCTGAAAATGACAACTAGGAACTGTTCTCTAAGGAAAATGCAGTCTTAGAACGCTAGGAACTACTCTGGCACTGAAGAAACGCTCATCCGTGTCCCGAAGGACTACGGAAGGAAGGGGAAAGACGACGATCTGGGCGGGAGCAGCACTGATGGCAGATGTACGGTGGGGGAGGCATGTCTAGGGAAGACACAGTTGTGGCCTAGCAAAGACAAAGGAGAAGGCTCGACTTCTGCAAATCCAACATTGAAAGCCGGGCGGTGGAATGAAGTAGCTCTTGAAGCTATGACACACAGCAACAAAGCACACACACCCAAACTGAAACGACTGGCTGAACTTGGCTTGTGGGCTGCAGCTCTAATGGGGAGTCTTCTTTCTCCAGTCACATTGTATTCTTCCTCCCAATGTCTCTAGAAGGGTAAGAAAGAAGATGGTGAAACTGTGATAAAGTGTATGACAAGGAAAAGAGCAAGGGAGGCAAAGGAACTTCAGAGAAAGCTTCCTGGGACTTCTGATCTTTAAAAACAGGAATGAGAGGAGGGATCATATAAATGCCTGACTCCCCCTCCCAGAGACAGACGGAACATGAACCATAGACACAACAGCTACTGGTCTTGGAGACAACTCCCATATGTAAACCGAAGGTTTGTATGTTAGGAAAAATACAAATTACTTAAAAAATTTGTCATATTTGCCATTTAGTGAACATTAGAATTATATGCACACACACACACACACACACACACACACACACACACACACACACACACACACACACACACACACACACCACTCAAGATACTCATGAATTAAACACAAGACTACTCTGGGTATCAGCACCAAAACAGAAAAATCTTTGCAAGAACGCAGAATCTGGTTAACACACAGAACACTATCACAGTGCTATCTTGACACACACAAACAACCATTTGCAAGTGCAGCTGGGAACACAGTGGCCAAGGTAGGCCAGCAGAGGTCAGAATGGTACCTGAGCCTATCTGATAGGTTTTTGTTTTTTAGCTAGTAACAGCTAAAGCATGAGATGTGCTGGAAGACTCCATTCATGAAAGATACGGCTTGTATACCTAGTAAAAATAAAGATTTCTTAAAAATTTGTATTTTTATAGTTTTTCAGTGTTTTTGATAAAGAACTTAAAATAAGAGCGTTTCTTTTTTTTCTTGTAGATTGAATGTAACATGAAGTATTTTTTATTATATTGCAGGTGAGCCGTCCGTACATAAACAGTTTTTAGAAGCTATAGCATACCAGGAGTTTGATAAGTACCATATCAAAACAACAAAAGTTCCGAAGATAGGGCGAGTTGTAGAGTTTGACTCAACCCTAAGTGTTGGACCAATAATCAACAATTTTTATGATGCAGTGCACGAACCTCAAGACTACAAATCAAATTCCCAAGCTCTTGTTATTTCTGAACCATATTGGGATGAGGACAGTAGAGGTAAGTGTTTTCTTTAGATACATGGTATAATTTTATAGCTAACATTCTTACTGTAAGTAAATTAGAGCTTTACGGTATCAGGTGGGTTATTCCTTTGGCTTTTCAAGAAAACTGTAGCATATTTGCCATTTGTGGCTTGTAGCTGTAGACATTTTTCACTGGTTTTTACGCCTTGTCGAGCATTACATTATTCATTACCAGTTAAATTGCTTCTACTGCTATTAGAACAAAAAATATAAGTAAGATGCAGGAAAGCAAAGCACAATGTAAAGTGGAATAATAAAAACAGGAGATGATTAGCATAGCAGGAGAAGAACAGAGCAGCATAACAAAGGTTAAAAATAAAATTATTTGGAAGAAACATAAGAAGAATGGTAATAATAGCAGGAAGGAAAAGAATAATATAATATAATATAGTAATATATGCATTTGATAGTAATATTTACTTGACTGTACTAAGAAAATGTGTACATAAACTTGGCAAAGTTGACTTAAATGCCCTGAAAATATGAGGACCAGGATGTAAGATGAGATGTTGGCATAAGGCCTTTACTGAGCTCACCTAATTACCTTGTACAATCACAACACAGTCAAACCCCATATAGTCAAACATTATTTTGATATACTGTTTGGTGAAGTAACACTACTAAAAAGCTATATTCTTAGGATATCAAATAGGTATTGTCATTACTCCCTGATACTGCAGTATTACTTTTTAGGCCACCGGTTAACAACATTGGTATTAGCGGCTGAAATACTGTAATATGGGTAAAATTCACCCTTTTTTTTTTTTTAGCTTACACAGGCAGTAAATGGAAGTAGGGTTCAGTTAAACTATTTTAGATGGAAATGGCAAAAAAAAGCAAAAGAGACTGGAGAAAAGACCTTGGCAGGGCTGGACATTGCAAAAAAAGTAAGTTTATTAATCCTTATTTCCCTGAAGGTTCAGATGGTGTTTGGGTGGTGAGACTACCATCTGCTTCTTCTTCATGGTAGACAAGGGGTTGTTGATCCTGGGAACATTAAGACTGCAGTAGTAGGCATATTTTTTGTAATTACTGTACTCAGGTTATTTTGTAACAAACATCAAAACAAGGTTATTTTGTAACAAACATCAAAACAATTTCAATTGGTCATTTTCAAAAGTTGAGTCTCCTTTTTGTCACCAATCTCATAGCCATCACATTTCTTATCAGAGAGTTAGTTGCAGTATTAAAGTTTGCTTATTTATTTTCTAATGGTGCCATACCTGTTAAATTGCCCATCCACTTGTTATCTTCCTATTTAAGTAAATATTTGGCTTTGGTAAAGCAGTGCTTTGTTACTATATATGAGCACATCAAAATCTTGTGTGTTGAAGGAATTGTGCATTTTGAGGAATACACAAAGGTTCATCCTTTCTCCTGACCCGTCAGTAAAGAGTAAAGCTGGGTAGAGGAAGGTAGATGAGGTAGTAGAGGTACAAGTGCTTTTTTTTTTATATTAAAATTTGTCTGCTGCTTGTAATACTAAAGTAATAGACTTTAATAATGTATTAGTTTTTATTTTAGATAATACAAAATTTGTATGTTACAAAAGAAAAATCTATCTGTAATGATAGGATGTTTTGTTTAATTTTTGTTGTGTGCATAGAAAATTTCATAAATAATGATAGATTATAAATTTAGTTTGAGTTATGGTCACTTTGTTTTCATGAAGGCACCTTTTTGTTTATTAATATAGTGTAAAGATTGCATTGAGTTTTACATTTATAATGTGTAATCATAGAATAATTTTACTTCTTTTACATCTTTTAGGTATGATTGTATCTCTAACCCAGAGTATTCAGACAAGTGAAGGGACTCTGTTGGGCATAATCGGTATTGATGTTCCTCTGGCTAGTCTTCTTGAAGATGTCACACACTATAGTTCACCTGCTCAGTCATATGCTTTTGCTATTGATTCCAAGGGTAAGTACTGCCTCTTTATGTTAGTAAACTTCTGGTTAGGTTGTTGGATTATGATTCATGCTACAGTGAAGGATTTATTATCACAGTAGTTATTCTTGGTAGCATTATCTGATGAGGCTTACTTAGCAATAGATTGCTGTGAGCTAATTTAATAGTGAGAGATAGAAAGAAGATGAAGGAAGAACCAGTCAATAAAATAAAAGCATGGAAGCTGAAAAGTAAAGAAGTTAAAGAGTGATATCAAGAAAAAGTGACTGCAAACAGAGCACCTGAAAGTTGTTGGTGGCAACAACTGAAAGAGGACATACAAAAGGCAGTAGAAGTTTGCTGGGTGACATCAGTGAAGGGTTCTAGAGGCAAAAAGAGATGGTGGTGGAATGAGAAGTGAAGCTGCCTTCAGCCTCAATGGGACATGGACCGAATCAAATAATGATGTAGTCGATGGGGTATAAGGCTGAATTCCAGTAAAATGAAAACACTATTGATTAGCAGATCTTGTACAGATTTTCCCACCCCATCCTCCCCTTCAGGTGGATGGAACTTTGCTGAATGAGTCTGAAGCTTTATCTATTCTGGGTGTAACTTTTGATTCACATCTTACTTTTGAGAAACATCTAATGAAAGTTTTACCAAATGCTGCATGAAGTTAGGTATTGTTCTTAAGGCCTGGTATATAAAACAGTGATAAAATCAGTGCAACATGTTTTAGGTCATTTGTGCTTCCTTTACTAGAATACTGTTTTCCAGTGTGGATGTCTGCTTCTGCCAGGATTTATCTCTTTTAGGTTGAGTGGTTCATGGCTGTAGGTTTATGTTTCCTAATATTAGTAGTTATGACTTGGACCACAGACGAATGGTCTCTTGTTTGTCACTTTTTCACAAGTTGTATTATAATAGACATCTTTCATATTCACAATTGATCTTCAATCCCCTTTTCCTGCTGGGAGCAACCAGATTCACTAAACAGCAGTACCAATATGCAGTAAATGTGTCTTGCTGTCGAACTTTTCAATTCCAGAGGTCCTTTATTCCTCTCACCATTGGACTGTGGAACAGTATCCCTGAGTATGTCGTGCAGTTGGAACTTCAAAAGTTCAAGCAAAATTGCAATGCATTACTGCCCTAATGCAATTCTCCTTGCTTTTTAATACATTTTTATCTATTTATTAATTTAATTTATTTTTTCTTTTAATAAGTGAGATCTCTTCTTTTTGTGTTTCCCTTTACCTTCTCGTACTTCCTAATGAACATCATATTCTTTAGAAGCTTGAATTTCAAGTCAGTGGCCCCTGTGGGCTCCTTCCATATGAATAGGGTCCATCTTCTGAATATAATTAATAATAATAATAATAATAATAATAATAATAATAATGCATAACTGTGGGTTTGCTTCTCCTTTTTAAGACCCATGCTACTATGAGTATTTTTTAATAATAATAATAATAATAATAATAATAATAATAATAATAATAATAATAATAATAATAATAATAATAATAATAATAATAACTGAAAAGAAGAGACTTGCGAGAGTCTTCAAGCTTTTGCAGAAAACAGACAGGGAAGAGATTAGAGTTGTGTGCAGTACTAGGAAAGGAGAAAGGGGGCTGCAAGGCTAAGAAGCAGGGGGAATGGAATCAGAATGTCAATATAGTAGAGAGAATATTCTGGATAGCAAAGTGCTTGAGGAAAGATATACAAGGGGCAAAGTATACAAAAGATAAAATGGACTTATTAAAGTTGAAAATAAATAGGTATAGGAATATTGGTGGCAGTATTTTGGAAACCACCTGAATGAATAAAATTTTGATATTTCAGAATTAAAATCTCTTCTTTTATCATATACTTTAGTGAAAAATGTATGATTACTAGCTTTAATATCTATGTTTAAAATAAGCCTGCTTTATGTAAGTTCCTATCGGTATCAGAAATTTCAAGAACTCTTGGATAAATAGAGTAAACAAAATATATCCTTATTATTTAGGGATAAATCATTAGTAGCTCTACAGATAACAAAAAAAAAAGACCTTGTCAATTTCACTCTTAAACTGCGGATTTGGGGATAAACTCCTTGTGCCATAAACTTCCACATCATTAGCTCTGTGCTACAAACATAGCAGTCATCATGGTAGAGATTTGGTTGATTTTGACTCTTAAGTACAGAATCTGAACTCAACAGAAAAATATACCATAGACAAAGTTAATTGTTGTCATGCTTACCAAGATGTCATTCTAACAAAGCATGGTTTTGAATCCTGGTATTTGCACATGATAAAAGAATAGTCTGTGGTGAATTCTTCCATGTAACCCCTCTGATTTATTTTAAACACATTTGCTCCAACTCACTGGGCAGCAGTTGACGCTCATTGCAATTGAAGGAAGAGGTTCCTCTAATGAGAGAATTCTCACTAGAGAAATTACTTTATCTTGAATGAATCAGCTTTTAGCTAATTTACACCTTCTTAGTCATTATAACATTGATAAACTTATGCTTGTATTTGTAAAACAGTTATTTTTAATTTTGTATCATTAGAGGTATTTGTATGGGGACATTAATGTATTTATTTTCTACTTCTAGGGAACGTCTTGAGCCATCCCAGACTTGGCCGTCCAGAAAGATGGTCATTACCTTTAATTCCTACAGATGTTGTACTACTTGAACAAACACCAGGTTTTCATATTATCAGAGATGACCTGGTTAACCTCTCCTCAGGTCACAGATACACTACTCAAAGTTTATACGACCAAATTGGAGAGGTAAGTAAATTTGAAGATATTCTTATGAACATCCATCCCCATGACATATTTTCCATGTTGACCTTTTTAACTTCATGTCATATGAATTGTCAGCAAGCCCACAGTACTAGTGTAAAAAAGAGCTATATTTTCCTTTTAGGGAACAGGAATAGTGGTTGTAAGTGTACTGCACAAAGTTTGTAAACTACCAGTCTAGAGGCTATATTGTTGTAGAGGTATACTTTTAACTTACAGAAAGGATCTCAGCAATGCTAGTGAAACCACAGTAAAAGAGTTGCTAGAAAACCTAGAGAAAAAAGATGTTAGCAAGGAGATTTAAAATTCCTGGGAAAAGGAAGATTAAGGAGTTATTGTCAGTACAGTAGTTGCTTCCAATCTTTTAAAAAGTCTGGAAAATACTAGGCTACATTAAATAAAAGTTTATTACCAGGAAAATTGAGATAATACTAACTTCATTTAATGCAAATTACACCCCCCTTAGAAGGGAGGCATATAAATGCATGAGAGGCACTACAGGTAAGTGCAACCATACCAATATTATCAATCGAAAAACCCTGGACATCAGAGGGGGCTAGTACACCTCAATTTATACTCTGTAAAAATATCAATTACCGTATTTGCCAGTGTATTAGAAGCACTTCTTTATTTTTAAACGTATCAAAAAACTGCCCTGCGCCCAATGTGGCTGTATTACAGATGAAAGACCAAGTGCCATAGCTAGGCTAGGTCTAGCCCACGGCGAGCATACAGTACTGGGTAGGCACAAAAATTGTTTCTAATAAAAAAAACATTAAAAAAACAAGCCTAATTATTACAGTAAATTGGGTTACTAATAATAAAATATTAAAAACAAGCTGAATTATCAGTCTGTTATCACAAATTTACAAAAAATTGCTTATGATATGTTGGCAGTTAGCTTGTCAGCCATTTGCAATGAGTGGATGTAAACAAAATAATAGCGCCGCCCTGGTGGCCTGTCACGGTAACACAGAAATGTGTATTTGTCGTAAATTTCATACAGAGTCCATACTTTATTGCAGTATACTCTCACAATATTTTATTTCATGCACAGCATCATAGATTTTTTCATACAAAATCAATTTAAAATATCTTTCAATAAATGTATGATGAAACTTACAAAAAAAAAAATTTTTCTACAAAATATCCTTGTAAAATAGGGGTGCATCTTATGTGAGGGTGCGTCTTATATGCTGGCAAATACGGTAAGTGGTCAGTGGATTGAATCATTTAAGTTACTCTATTTGCTTAAAGTAGTAACCAAACTGGATCCAGCAAATGTAAAATAGAACTAAAAAGGTTCAACACCAGCCCCTTTGGAAACCTCTTCCCATATAAGATAATCTCATTTTGGAACAGATTACTACCAGGGGTTATGAAAAGTACATCTACTTGTAAGTTCAAGAATAATTAAACAGAGTTATGGACTTTCTCATGTAATTTTTCTATTCCCTCAGATGGACTACTAAGTCTCAAAGTTTGAGGCACCTCTGCCCATGTAATACCATGTACCTTTTTAGACTGAAAGTCACAGAACATATCTCCTCCAGTATACAACTAGATGGGAATTGATGATCAGCTTGGTTTGGTTGATGACCTTTGACATTGAAACTTCCATGACATCCTTGTCACTGTGAATCTTCTAATGTGGATTCTTTGGTATTTTGGGCACTCTTACTCATGTGTTATACAATTGTTTTTAGGAAAAATTTGTGAGTTCTTAGCTCCCATTTGTCTCAGCCCCTAAGCAAGGAGCTCTAATCGCAACAGATTGAATTTTGAAAGGTATGATCTTCAGAAGTTTCAGGGCTGTCTTGGCTCAAAGCTTGAGGTCACAGTGTCCAGTCATTGTCATTTCATACACCATAGTTCCTGCAAGAGAGTAGATATCTCAGCTGCTACTGTGCATAAGAAAATTTCCTTCTCATTGCTTCCCACTTAGAATAGCAGTTAAAGTCTTAATGGCACAAACGCCTTTTAAGATGAGCATTCCTGTTGATATCTTATTGGTTCCAGCTCTGGTGTCCATTGTATTGGCAAGGGAAAAGTAAAAAATGCACTGAAGTTTTCTGTACAGCGCATGATGCTGTATGAAACTTTCAGCCGCAGCCCATGAAACTCACAGCTGCGGCCTATAAAACTTTCAGCCACGGTCTGGTGGTGGCCTGTGTTTGCACCTATAGCGGTGCCAGACACACGATCATGTCTAACTTTAGCCTTAAATAAAATAAAAACCACTGAGGTCAGAGGGCTGCAATTTGGTATGTTTGATGATTGGAGGGTGGATGATCAGCATACCAATTTGCAGCCTTCTAGCCTCAGTAATTTTTAAGATCTGAGGGAGGACAGAGAAAGTGCAGACAGACAGACAAAGAGCCATCTCAACCATTTTCTCTTACAGAAAACTAAAAAGAGTAGAAATCTTGGTAATGGCTGTAGAGTGATTCCCATCATGGTGCAAGTCACTACTCAGAATGACTGACTGAAAGATTGAACGGATGATTATTATTATTTAAGAGTTTAACCAAATTACTGAGTCCACATAACCCAAAGTGCTTGTCTTTAATAACAGAATTGAAATTTTATCTATTAACTTATAGTTATTTAAAACTTTTATGACTGATTAAATTGAAAATGGAGAGTTTATCAAAATTTCCATGATTGGTCAATATCAAGAAACTTTGCTGTGGTAATGGTAGCAGGATTGAATGGGAGTGCACCTCCTGTTGGACTAAGCACTCTTCTTAGCCCTGAAGTTGACCATTAGTGAAGCAGAGGGGCTGATGGTATTATCCATCGGAAGGTCAAAAGAAAGGAACTAAACCTCTGTTTCCAGATCTGCCTTGGGTTCTGTCATCAAGACCATGTTATTAGGCATCTGCTGCCCCTGTAACAAAGATTGATTAGATCAATCCTGGGACTCAAGAAAGAAGCTTTGTTTGCAGGGCCAAAGGGTCTCCAAAAGGTCTCCATCATTGGAGAAATCATTTGTAGATGAAATCATTAGAAGGATCTATTCCAACTTCTCAAATCTAGCTCTCTTGGTTGGAGTGTCCTGGTCCCGACAGCTTGGTCACAGATTGCAGGCCCAAAATGAGGCGTCTGGTGAGGTGCAGGTCTAATATGGTGTAAGACTAGTGTACTCTAGGTCGGTCATGGACTAGCATGGATCTGGTCTGGCTAATGTTATTCGTGACATGATTCATGACAGGAAAAAAATTCTGTTCTCTAGACATGTCATGGTTCTGTCCCTTGCTAGCTTTGGTTGTGGCCAATACTGCCTTGTATGTAGTCTCGTGAATAATGTTGATGTGGTGGTGTAGCCATGCTCCCAATGTGGTTTTCTCACTAGAGCAACTGTCCTTTCACATGGCAGTCCCATTTCTTTGAAGCTCTTGTTAAGCACAGTGTTGCAGAGACTCAGTGAATCTTAGAACAGGAACATGTTACAAGATTGATCAGTCAGAAAAGTCTTGCTTTTGACAGGGTTTAGTCCTTATTCCATTTTACAATTGGTTTTGATGTTGTTCAGCCTTAGTGCATTTACGCATCACTCACTGACCATCCACTTCATTTTGCATTAATGGAGAGCAACTGGTATGAAGTCATGTTGTTGGCAGACTGAAAACATCAGATTCCAAAATACTGCCCTCAGAAATACCCATGATAAGTGTTGGCTCATAAAAAAATTATGTAGAATCATTTTTTGGTGACAGTCGCTGTAGAAATGTGAAAACTTACAATGCATAAGTTTTAAAGTTTATGTATAAGATCCTTTATATGTTTAGGGCTACAGAAGCACAAATATCAATTTGAAAAAATCAGCTAATACCCATTATTAAGTTTGTTTTGGTTGTAACAAGGTATGTCTGAAAGAATGTCACAAGAAAGAACATATTTAATAATAGCATACTACCTCTCAAGAAACAAACATGATAATCAGGCCTCAGCAAATGAACATGGGTAAAAAACACTAGGTCTCCTTAGACAAACCTTCATTAACTATTTTCAGTGAGTGTTTTTTGCAACATTGCACAGTACATATAATCAAGCAATTCCACCTTAAAGTTGATGATAAAGACAAACATCCTCCTAGGGATTTGAACCACTTATGTGTGATTTACCAGGCCAACACTACTGTATATCCACTTTGTCACAAAAGGGGTAGTGGTGGCCTGGCAAATCATGTCATCAGTTCAAATTTCCAAAAAGGTGGTGTTTGCTTGGCAAATCATAGGTCAGTGGTTCAGATCCCTAGAGATATGTCTTTACGCTGTACAGTTTGCTAAATCAAATTAATAAACAATGCGTTCATATTAGGTACGTGCACACTGGTGAAATGTAATGTATATAGATTGTTAGAAAAGTATTTGACAAAACAAGTTTTATGGTGATGTGCTATACATTTACCTGATATAAGATTGGTCAGGAAGAGTTGGTGTGTGCATACTTTTCCTTTATGAATACCCTGTAATAGGAAATGACTCAGTGGGATGTTATATATGTATTAGGTTGATGTTAATCCATCCATTCTCATTCTCAGTGTTTCACTATTCAGATCAAGGTTACACTTTATCATGATTGAATTTCCTTTTTCTGATTTTGAGTTTTGAAAATATAAGTTGCATTATAGTTTTAACATTGTAGATGATCAGAGATTTTTTTCCTGGCAGCCTTTCAAGAGCTCTGAAATTTTTTTGCTTACATATACAGTATATCAGTGTGCTGATTCATTAATCAACTATATTATACACAGAGTGAACTTCATTTTTGGTGGCGTCGTTCCTTATCATCTGGCTGGGTGTTTGTTGTTGTATGGCGTAATTCGGGTATGCCTCACAAAAGGTTAAGTAGAAATGTCCCACCTCTGCCACCCTCTGCTCTCTTTCATCGGCTTGATCTTCTCTCTCCAAGTGAAGCTCGTGTGTGTCGGCATTTTAATCAAATGGCTAGTCTTGGTAAGTGCAAGTCTAATAAAGATTTTAATTTTGAGGACTTGGAAAGTATATTCTTTAATGTGCATCAATGACATGATTCACCATGGTAGGTTATAGATACAGCATGTGTCCATGAATTGTACAAACCTCTCATTTTACTTAAGTGTAAAGGTATGGAAAAAGGCATAGTTAGTCAGTTGATTGCATGAGGGAATTATTCTATGGTTAACCTGTTGATGTGCAGCTTTTTTGTTGGCATACTGGAGCTGCATATATTTATATCCAAAGCTGCAAATTGTCTCTGAACAGTATTTTTAATATAGCTGTCTACATACTGTACCTTGAAGAAATACCTATTTGTCAGGATTTTCTACAATTAACATTGTTCAGATTGCTAAATTGTATGTCTAAAATTATTTCTTGCTTGGATATGATAGTCTTTTTTGTCATCCCTTTTATCAAAGCTTATGGAGGCCTTATCTGTCCTTGTTAGAATTATTTTCATATATGTATGGGATACATCTTTTGCCACTTATTTCAGTAGTATTGAATCTTAAGGCAGAGTCTTTAATCAGTGACCCTTCCCTTACCTCTTCTTTAGATCTCCCTCTCTGCCACAACCATCCTCACTGATTAGTTAAAGACACTATGTTAGCTGTTGTTTATGTGCTGTAAAAATGCCCCCTCGACTCTTAACCAGCTTCCTATTGCTCATTTCAGTGACTTTTCTTCCCTCTTACCTAGGAGCTTCGGGAGTATTTTTCTTTTTTTCCTTGATCCCTTTAATCTCTCATTTTCAGAATGTTAGTGTATCTCTTCCATATAGAGCAAGGTCCATCTTTATCTCTTATGTTCACTGTTATTGGGGTAGTTTAAGGTTGTTGGTTTGTCCATTTCACTGGTCTTTAAATTCAGTGTTGGCAGGCAGGCAATAGTATAGATCACCTTATAAGTCAAAGGCATCTTGCAGCACTAATCAGCCTGTGCACATGGTGTGTAACCTGTGCTTAGCATTGCTTGTATATTGAATATATACTTAAGGGCCTAGTGTTGTCACTTGGAGCATCAGGAGACTATTACTTACTATCTCACACTGACAAGCAGTCATAATGATGAAGTGAACACAATATGATGGTCAGGCATGAAAATAGCTCATGTAGAATACTAATTCAGTTTGCCTCAGCATACAAAAACAGTCTACACTAATCTCAGTTAGTCTAAATCTATTTAATTCCTTAATAACAATTGTTTGGACTTGCTCTATAAAGCAATAACAATTGTTTGGACTTGGTCTATAAAGCCTTTACTCCCACCTTTCTCTATAATGGTTTTATGGAAGATTCCCTGTCCTTATAAGAGGCAAATATAAAGTGAGGTTACCTTACTTGCAAATGAAACCACTAAGGATATGAGTTAAATTAAGAATTTAATTGAAAATACATTAGTAAAGCAGTGTTGTATATGTGTAATGCTTTTCATTAAATTATAATTTTTTTATAATTTTAGCAGAAGTCAGACTAACTTTTACTGGAAAGGTCAGACAACAAATTATTGATATAGATCAGATGTGGACAGTAGCCTGTAATGAAACGATAGGTATGAGGAAATAATATAGATGATGTTTGCACATTTCATGCCAGCTCAATTCAAAACATGTTGTAATGCAGTATTTATCTTTAAAATTTCAGATGGTAGTACAGTCTTCCTAGCTGAAGGTGCCTATATTTCACCTCTGAGTCAGGTTGCAGTTGGTCCTGAGACTCAAGGTGTGGTGCAGAGTATCACGGCTTATCTGAGTGATGGCACCCAGCTGATTGCTAATCCTGGCCTAAGACTAGGAGTCCGAACAGATGCATCAGCTCTATATCATATTACAGATTTCTGGAAGAAACAGTTCCAGAATAGTGACCTGAGTAAATACATTATTCGAAGGTAAGCTTGAAAACATGAAGGTGAAAGTCAGTAAGAATAAATACAGATGCACAAGCAGATTGACCACAAGGAGAAATGAAACACAGGGTTTTGGTCATGACCGATTTTATCTTAAGTTTTGAGGTTCCAAAAAACTACAGATGAAACTGATCAGGGTTTATACCCAGTGTTTCATGTTTCCCTGTGATATATATGCATATACACATGATATACTTCAGTGATCCCAAGCATAGATACCTTTATGCTGAATGTAAATATAGCAAGATAAGTTAGAGAATCTAAGGCAGTGGTGCATCATTATTACTTCTGAAGTGACTCTTCTGTTTTCTAAACAGCATTTTACATATTTGTAAGGTATTTTAGCTGTGAAAGTTTATTATGTTACTGAAGACACTAGTTATATAAAATAAAGTGCTTAAAGTACTTTATTATTATTATATTTTGGATGGTTTTCATTGACATCCTCTTTAATAGATTTCCCAATTACTTTTTACTGTAGGTATGCAGCAGCTCCATCGGGTGTAACACTCATGTATCCAGGTACTCTGCTTGACCGATCATATGACCCACGTGCTCAAGCATGGTATCTTGATGCTGCATCTAATCCAGGGAAAGTTGTAGTATCTGCTCCATATCTTGATCCTGGTGGTGCTGGTCACATAGTCACAGTATCTCATACAGTCTACCAGGTTAGTATGAAATTTTGTTAACCTAAAATATAATACAGTACAGGTAATAGTATTTGCAATCATCTAAAAAAATTATTGGCCAGAAAACCATGAATACAGTTTTACCATATTTTTCTAGCTGGCTCTTTATGTGACTTAATTTTCCATACAGAACTAAATTTTTGTTCAGTCCTTCTTGTACTAGGGTAACCTGTACATACTTAGGCTTAAACACCTGTACATATTTTTTTATCCAAACACATTTGATAGACTTTTTTCATTAGTAAACATTTCCTCTCAATCTACTTTTTATGTACAGTAGATTATTCATATTCATCCTTAAGCATATTTGTGTTAGAACATTTTTTTATACATTCCAGGGGAGATCTGCTGCCATGCATTCACCTGCTGATCCAGTTGTAGCAGTGGTTGCAACAGATTTTACTCTGGGATTTTGGTACAAGCTTTTACTTGACCTAGAGCCAGCTTGTGGGGGTGACACTGATACAGGTAAATATGAAAGTTCTTTTATTAACTTTGCTTTATAGATGTTCTCTAATATCTGTGTGTGTTTTTATCTTCACGACTGAACATACAGTTCTATTGATTTATTCTGAATTGGACATCTTGTAGCATTGGCCAAGTTACAAATCCATTTCAGTAGGCAGGGAATTGTCATGACTCTGGCTCCTATTCCTCTTTTTAAATCATGGTCACATGTCACACACCATGGTAAGCTATGGTACTTGTTTTCTGTGCCACATGAGCGGAGTAAGCACTTTTAATTTACTGTTAAATCAGCCCTGCTGAATACAGTCAGTATTTTACTAATTAGGTACATCTAAGTTCTTGACCCCTTGTTAGTTGCCAAGATTCTAGGCTCCTTGATATTTCTTCTATTAGTTTGCCAACTCTAAGTCTCTAGGGTTAATTTCTAAAGAACAGCAAGATCCCTCCCACCTAAATAACTAATTAGGCATAGTTAATGATTGGTATTTTGTGCCAAAACCAATTAAGTTTTTTAAAACAAAAAATAATTTTTTTTTCTAAAACCCATTACTTGACAATCTAAATTGCCATCCTCCTGATCCCACATGACTTGGGGGTGGTCTGACAACACTTGGAATGACTGTTGTCTGTTGGTAAGGGGGACTTTGGATGTGCTGGTAGCAAAGGTGGATTATTTTTCTTTCAAGTGTGGCTAGAAAGGAGTATTGACACTCCTAAAGGCATTTGTAAAGGTGTGGGCGTGTACTGAAAAAATAAATTTCATTTTGGAAAAATTGAATTTAATTAAATCTATCATTTTACTGCTGAGTGCCTGACTCTTAGATCCTGTGATTGGTTTCTTCCCTGAAGCTGCTTCTGCTCATTAAGGTAGATCATGGCAATGCTGGTATCAAATGAGGAATACTTAGAGGAAAAAACATTCAAGATTTAATTCTTCAGTTGATGTCACTAACACTATACTCTTCCTAGTAATAGAGCAATAGTGAAGTAGGAGGTTTGTCTTTGGGGATCATAAAATTTTTTTTTTCTTTGGGCCTAGGAACATGTGTTTTTATATTGTTGGTGTGTTCAACATATGAAGAATGAGTACTTTTGCCAATTAAAGAATAGCCATATAACATAAATACTGTCTTATATTATTAATTAGATGCATTGAATTTTTGTTTTCAGAGAAGAAAGTTGGAAGTATTCGTTGTTTTTTAATGGACAACAAAGGATTTTTAGTTGCTCATCCATCAATGTTATCCCCATCCTCAACTTCTAGTCTTGGAACTGATATTCCTCCACATATCACACATCAGGTAAGACTCTTTAACCCTTGACTATTAAACCTGTTGCATCTTTCTAATTGATTAATATAGAATGTAAAAATGTGTGCCTAATAGAGTTCTATTGTACAGCTGGAGTTTGGTTTCTTCAAAAAAAAAAGTTGCCAAGAAACTTTTACAGGTGTCCATGCAACCTATAAACTTCCTGTTTACTTGTGTCACAATGATCAACAAACCAAAAACAGCAAATTGATGAATTCCAACCTATGGATGAAGTGGAGTCCAAGTTTTCTTCCTCCCACTAGGATAGTGCATCAGTTTCAGGAAGCTGCGTATCACACATTTTAAGTATTTTATGCTTGGTTAGCTTCTAACATTTCATCTTTATATAATATAATTAGTACAGTGATCACAGTTATACCTTCAGAAGAAGAATTAATTCTTTTAAATAAGCAGTAGATTGCTATTGCAGAATAAATTATGAGTAATGCCTGTCTTCAATTTTGAGAGCAGTGTTTTGGATACATATAAACTAGCCTCCCAAACTATGTCCTAATCTTGCCAAGATCAATTCTGTATTTTCCTTATGCAAATTCTGAAGTCTGTTGAACTCAAGAGATACAAAGAAATAAACACAATACATTAATGTACACTAAATACATGACAATCTTTTTTTTTTAAATACTCCATATTGAGTTCATTTCTCCTAATTATTTTTGTTAGTTTCTGTTTTTCTTAATTTATAGCAAATTTGCTTAGTGGGGTAACTTAAGCGTGTTCTACAGAATAGGTCTTCCTCTGGACATAGCTAGGTAACCCTCCTCCAAGCTTCCCACATACAGTAATGTGTAGAAATATAAAAAAGTGAATTGTCCAAATCAGAATGGTTTTCATGTTGAGCAGACCATGCCCACTTGTGGTCAACATTAAAATGGATAGATGATCAGCAGGGTACTCTGTTTTTAAAAAATTGAGTAATTCAAGTCAATAAATCTCAGAGTAAAAAGAAAGAATTATATACAAATGCAAGATGAACTAAATGTACAGTATTGGGTTGCTGTTGGAGAGGAATGTCACCTATCCAGAACCTATCCCATTTAGCAACTGAAAAGTACTTAACCACCAGGAAAGTACCCAGACACCCTGGAAGACACCAACAAATTGTCCACGGAATACTTCTGTGCATGATGTGTATGAGCTCTCTTCTGGGCAAAAGTGAAACCTTGATTACTGACCAGTTGTGGTATTTTTCTCAGAGAAGCTGATGTAATAGAATTAAAGATGATGGAATGGCAAGTCAAATAATGAGAGTACTCTACAAAAGTTTTAGGAGGGTGATCGTAAGGAAAGTGATTTGTCTCTGTGGCAATCACACAGAAAGTGGGTAGGAGGCAGGATATGCAGGACTGAGCAGGTGCAGTGTAGGTCTCTCAGTTGAGGAGGACAAGTTATTGTGACCAGAATTCCTTCATTGATCATACGCAGAACAAACCTAGGGCTTAATGTTAGGATAAATCTTCTAGCACCAACTGGAAACTGATAAAAAACATATAAAATTGTAGAACAAGGTATTGGTGGCAACGGGGTTTTGCTACTCGGGTGAGATAAGAGGAAACAAGCGACCTACCTCCACCCAAGAACACCGTGACACATCAGTTACTTCCTTACCTCCTACTAGATGGACATGTTACTGCCCATCCTTCCAGAAGCTGGTGTCTTCCTGCCCGTTTTTCTTCTTTGGTTTGCCTTTTGTGTTATGAAGTAGCGCTATTCTGTGTGATTGTGCATTAGTGCTTTTATTGTGTGTTTTTGTGTTGCATTTGAACATGCAAACCCATAACTCATCTCGGCTTCCCGTACCCAAGCCTCAGAGAAAATGTCCTGGCCTTGGTGGCTTCCGTTGTTCATGTTTTTGGCTTCATTTAAGACTGACCTGCATTCTACTTGCAGCAGATGCAGAACTAATGTGTGTAATATTACTAATCCTTGTTCTTAATGTTGTTTGTGGCCTCCTGAGCAGTGGAGGATTTTTGCCAAGAAGAAGCATCAGAGGAGGAAGGAGGCACCATCTTGGAAGGGGTTTTCTCATCTTTTGATGGTTGCTTCTCAGTCTCCTGGTTCCTCTTCTATGCCCAGTCTTCCTCCAGTTGCTTCTTCTTCCTTGGAAGATTTTACCCCTTCCCATTCTTCCATAGTTTCAACTTTGGAAGTTTCGGGAGAGGGGTCAGGAGATATTATCTCTTTGGCTGCCATTGCTTGCCAACTTCACTCGATGACAGTACTTCTCCGTCAGTGGGCGATAGACCAATTAGTAGACCTCTCAGCCAGGTATATCCTGGGCAAGAGGATTGTGGTGGCCGACAAACAGTTGTCAGGGTCAGGTCCTGGGGACAGGGTGGTCCTTACATCAGGAGGTAGCAGACAGGCTCTTCCATCTTGAGGAAGACCAGTGATAGATCTGTTTGCAACAAGGTTCAACAAAAAGCTGGTCTTCTGTATGGTTGCCCCAGACTCCTTCACTGTGGCAGACAATGCCCTTCAACATCCCTGGGACAATATGGAAGTTTACACTTTCCCTCCCTTTTGTGTGATCTGTCAAGTTCTGAACAGAGTAATGTCTTCCCGGAATCTCAGAATGACCCTTGTAACTCCATGGTGGCCTCACGCAGAATGGTTCCCCGATCTGCTAACCCTTTTGTCAACAGTTCCCAGAGAGATCCCTCCTTGGCACAACCTCCTTTGCCAACCTCACAGATAGAGGTATCACCAGTCGGTAGGGTCCCCATCTCTTCACGGCTGGAGACTATCCAGTATCTCCTGCGAGCAAGAGGCTTTTCTTGTAAAGCAGCGACAGATGTCCGGCTACCTCAGAAGATCTTCTTCAGCCGTGTACCATGGTAATTGGGCCATCTAATGTGATTGGTATGGTTGAAGGAGTCTCTCTCCAGTCGGAACTTCTGTTCAGCAAATAGTGAATTTCTTAGTTTTTCTCCAAAGGGAGAAACTTCTTTCTGTGTCTACCATCAAGGGCTATAGGGTTGCTTTAGGTTTGGTTCTACACCTAAAAGATGTAGACCTGTCTTCCTCTTGGGAAATATCAATGCTTCTATAAAGCTTTGAATGGTCTTGTTATCCTGTAGAACTAAAATCTCCTAATTGGGACCTGACTTTGGTGCTAAGCAGTTTTACTTGAGCCCCATATGAACCATTGTGACAATCATCTAACAGAGACTTGACCCTTTAAAACAGTCTTTTTGCTGGTTGTAGCTTCATCGAAGAGAATGGACAGACTCCATGGTCTCTCTTCTAATGTTAAACACTCGAGGGGTTGAGGTTCCATAGCCTTTAAATTTGTCCCAGAATTCGTAGCTAAAACTCAAAATCCCTTAGTTCATGATGACAGATTTGAATCCTTTTCCATTGCATCCTTAGGAGATTTTGTTGACAGCGACCCAGATGAATTAGGGCACTGCATGATTATCTGAAAAGAGGTGTTGAAGACTTTTTGTAAGCACAGGCCGGAACGAGAGAGAAGTGTCCAAGAATACCATCTTCTGGCTACGTAAGGTTATTATTTGTGCTTATAGCTCTTTTGCAACCTCTAATTCTAAAATAGTGGATCCAAGAGCACATGATATTTGGGGTTTAGGTCCTTAGTTAGTCTTTAAGAACTTACCTGTTCATAGGATTTTGAAGGCTGGTATGTGGCTTCTCAAACCACCTTCACATCCTTCTATCTAAGGGACATTGCCCACAGGTCCTTGGACACGTTTTCCTTGGGTCCGATGGTGGCTGCTCAACAAGTTGTGCAGCTCATCCAGCTCCCCTAGCAAGACAGTTTGTATCTTACCTAAGACGATGGTATGAAAGTGAAAGTGATTGAGATGACTGGTCTTTTTCCTTTCTACTTTCTCCTTCTCTGCTGGCGGGCAGTAGGAAGATTGATCCATCATGAGCTGGAACTAGTTAGATACAGGTGAGTAAATGCCTTTCTGTTTGAGAAAAGTTTTTTAATACACTAATCTTTCCTTGCAGAAGCTAGTCCCTCCTCTCTCTAACAAGGGGAGAGAGGAATGTTAACAAATGAATTGGTGGCTAATGTAGGTTTGTTGTCTTAAGAGATATAGCTCTTTAACTTCCATTTATACATTGTTTGTTTACAAATGTATATTAGCCCAGTAGTCTGACTGTTTAATATCCTTCATTAGACTAGGGGCTTTTGTCTCTTTTCGCTGCTTTTACTTAACGGAGAAATGAGACCAGGTGTGCTAAACCTCCAGTCGGTTAGAGACTTCCTTTCCTCCCGCCAAAAGTGAGTCTATCCTAATGTTAAGACCTAGGTTTTTCTGCGTATGAACAAATGACAAATTTTTAATTAATTTGTATTTTTCATAGCTAGCAAACCTACAGTCTTAACATATATTGCCCACCTCATGTCACCCCTCTATGGATTCCCTGGGTTGGAAGAAACTGATACGTCACAGTGTTCTTGGGTGAAGGTAGGTTGGTTGTTTCCTCCTATCTCACCTGAGTAGCCAAACCCCGTTGCCACCAATACCTTTTTTTACAGTTTTATGTTTTTTACTGGTTTCCAGGTGGTACTAGAAGATTTATCCTAATGTTAAGAACATAGGTTTGTTAGCTATGAAAAATACAAATTACAGTACAGTAATAAAAACTGTCATTTTGTGAAAATAAGGCAGTGTGTGATTAATTAGGTTGTGGTGAAACATCATGCTATTTCAAAATGTCAAATGATAACTGATTATAACCAGTAAATAGCCGTTTTACCATTCATTTATGATTATTGACCTATAATATTTGCTCCTGGATACTAATCAAATTAGTGCTTTCAATCTGATTCACATTAGTACTTTCCATCAATTGTGTAAATCCTATTCTCTACCTGTATTCCCAAGTCAGCTGAGTTTTTACTAATATGATAGAGGAAGAATAAATATCTGGTTTGCCAGTAAAAGATTACAGATAAATATTGAATTTTTCAAACAAAAAACTAGATTTCAGAATTAAAAATATTGAAATATACAATGTCTTTTAATTTCTTTTCAGGAACCTGTAGTGTCAATGGAATTATTAGCAGGTGGTGGAGGGTTATTAACAAAGGTTTGGTGTGGACGATGGTGGCATGGAGCAAGTGAAAGACATTACACTCTACACCTTCCTCCAGGGCAAGTTGTGGCTTCTTCTGGAAATGGCAATGGTCAGGTAAAAATAAACAAAATTTCTTTTAATAATAGGTAGAGTTTCTTGAGGAAAAATGACAAAAGCTCATGATTTTCCAGTGTCTGAAGACATTGTAGTTCTAGGTATTGATTTGACCTAGGATTATTGAATAAGATCTTTTTTTCTTGTCATGCTGTTATAGTTTTTCAATCATTTTTCAGTCAGTTGGGGAATGAAGATATATCAGTTTCTGCAAGATTTTGTGTCCAGCCCTTTACTGCTGCTAAATTTATTTGCCTGTATTAGAAATATAATGGCATATTATTGCTATCAGTGTTTTAATTTGTGATTCGTTCTAGAGTTATCAGGATTTGTCATAGGCACACTGTGCTATGAAGGGACTATTGAGATTTATTTACCCCTACTACTGCTAAATTTGTTCGCCTGTACATTATTAGAAATATAATGGCATATTAATGTTATCAGTTTTGTAGTTTGTGATTCGTTTTAGAGGTATCAGGATTTATCATAGGCATAATGTGCTATGAAAGTATCAGGACTATTGAGATTTATTTATATACTATAATTCTTTTTCAAGATATTTAATATGCAGGTAGTATGATTAAGTGCAGACTATATTTAATATGCAGGTAGTAGGATTAAGTGCAGACTTGGCTTAACCAAGTAAAGTCTGAACCTGTTCTGTCTCCAAAAAATCAATCTGAAAATATGAATTTTTAGCTTACCGTAATTCTGCACCTGTTACCAAGATCTGATTTATGTCTTCAGTTATCTTGAAAGTTTTCTGTTTTTATTTGATTCCTGTACACTCTGTCACAATACAAACCTGTTGCTTTTATTAAAACCCTAACATAGGGTTTACTGAACAAACTTGTTGTCTAATTACTGGTTGCAACAAGCAAACTTGGTGTCTAATTACTGGTTGCAACAAGCAAACTTGGTGTCTAATTACTGGTTGCAACAAGCAAAGCCCCTGTAGGGGATAGCACCACCAGTGCATCTCATGCTGTGCACTATAGGCATTACTTGAGGTTCTTTGCAACGCACCTTCAGCCCCGAGCCACAACCCCTTTCGTTCCTTTTATTGTATCTCCTTTTATATTCTCTTTCTTCCATCTTACTTTCCACCCTCTCCTAACAGTTGATTTATAGTGCAACTGCAAGGTTTTCCTCCTGTTACACCTTTCAAACCTTTTACTGTCAATTTCCGTTTCAGCGCTGAATGACCTCGTAGGTCCCAGTGCTTGGCCTTTAGCCTAAATTTTATATTCAGTTGAATTCAGCAAGCAAAGCAGTAGATGAAAGTGTGTGTTATTGTGTGTATGTGTGAGATCCTCCCAGTTAAAAGGTCAGATATCTTCACTTTTTGGACTCATTACATTATCATTAAACTTTTATCTTCATTTTCATTGCATTATCATTAAACTTTTATCTTCATTTTCACCAAAAATCCTATTTAAGTAAGCATTTGATTTATTTATTTTCGTGATATTTTTCATTCAGCCAAGACTTTTTATGGTTATTGTCAAAAGCACTTCTCACTCGTTTTACTTAACTTTTGTGCATATACAGGTGATAATGCATGCATGTTTTGTTCAAATTTTAAAACATTTATAAGCATGCTGGTGGTCCTCTTACAAGGTGCAGGATACCTTGTTGAGGTTATTGGTTTGGCCTCCCTCTAAAAAAACCAGGAAAGTTTTACAAATTTGAACAATTTTCACTGTGTTATGAACAATTTCTGCTACTGTAGTCCTTAACTTAAGTTGGGATATCATTATTGCTATTGCTCAGTGTTTGTTCCTGAGCCTTAGCAACACAGACTGTGCATCAAGTATATGGCCTTCATTAACACAAAAGGTGTTCATGTAAAGGTACTTCCCTGAAGTGTATGTGTGGACAGGTCAAGTGACATTGGTCTCTGTACAAGTTTAGGCAGACTTACACAAGGGAAGGCACAGTTTTTTCTTGTAAGAGAATTCATTTATGCTGTCCTCAGTTGTTGGCTCACCCACTGGTTTGTGTAGTCAAATATATTTCATCAAGTGCTGAGACCTGTCTTCATTTTGTTATAGATCAAACACCTTCAAAGGAGAAATGATGGAGATGAAGGGAATGAAGATACAGTGGTCTGAGTAGTCAGTGGTGGTGAAATCTACAACTTAAGTAACTGTAGACAATCATGAAAGTTACAAAGGCAAATGAAAAATTCACATGCAGATTTTCAGTTGGTTTAGGGCAGGTTGTGATGCTTTAAAACCACTAGTGATCATGTATATTACAGGCAGTAAGGAGAGGATGGGAAGATATCTGGTAGAGATGAATACGAATGGTTACCAGCTAGAAAGTCGTCTTAGTGCCCTGGGTGCAAATTCCTTGGATTTTTTTTTTTAACATTAACCTTGGCCATAACTCTTGAACTGTTAAGTGAAAAAGACTGCATATAATGACGTGCACATATTGTTAATGAAGCTCTTCTAGATGAAGATTTTTTACCTTGATCATAACCATACTTTACCAAAATAACTACCCTGGAGCATTCATGTTGCATAAATACAGTACATTATTTCATGAGAAAATTGGAGGAGTCATTCAGGTTTGCAGAAATGTAATGTTTTCTTCAATGCTTCAGCAGTCTACCATTGGTTATAGATGGCAGTTGGTAGGTTTCTGGTAAGGGATGTGTATCACTTTAGCAATACTGGGAATGCTTGGTTCTATATTACAGTAGTCATATATGTAGGTCTTTTCACTGTGTCAGCTATTTGTACAATGTGAAGATGCTGCAGCGATGTGTACGCACACGTAAGGCTTTGCCTGCCTATGTGTCAAGTGTTGGTGGTACCTGAACTCCAGTTTACTTGCAAAGTGGTATATTGAGTACCAAGACATATACATTGTTTCATTACATCTCATGATCCACATTGTTGGATTTGCTGCAGTATCATCCAATGAAACAAGCCCATTTTCTTTCCCGATATGCTTCTGTTTTCAGCAGTTAAGAATATCAAAAAGTTGACACTATAGAAATTTGTCATTTTCAGTGGTTCCAGAAGGGCTTTAGAAATCCTTCAAAATTATTGATAAAAAAATCCCTTTATTCAGCTGATTAAGATTTCATTCCACAATTTATAATAAACTAGTATGATTGGTGAAATATCCAGGGTACCCACAAATTTTGGACATTAAAGGAAATAAAGGTTTGGTAAAGTAGCTACCTGTTCCTATGAGTGATTTATTATCTCCAAAACCCATCATCTTCATTAAATGGCAGCATTGTGGAATAATGAATCTGATGATAACAAATTAAAACATTAAACCAGCTGTTGGATTGTGGTGTTATTTATTCCATAAAGAATTCCACTCTGAAGTAATGTTATCCCATCATTGAACTGGGTACATTCATCTGACCCCTAGGTATTTGATGAATAAACCGTGTCACCCAATCCCTGAAAGAAGAGAAAGCAGATCAGCACTTACAACCAAACATACTCTTAGTGATCGTCCAACTTTCAACCAACAATGTACATTAAATACAGGAAACAACTCCTTGAAAAAATTGTCAGAATTTTTATTTTTTCAGTTCATATGCTGATTTTAATAAGTTTTGTGTTTTGTTTGTAAGACCTCAAATATTTATGTGATAAAATCAATGCAACCTGTTTTAGGTCATTTGTACTTCCTTTACTGGAATACTATTCTCTGGTGTGGATGTCTGCTTCTGCCAGAGATTTATCTCTTTTAGATAGAGTGATTCATGGTGGTAGGTTTCTCTTTCCTAATAGTAGCAGTTGTCGATGGTCTCTTGTTTGTCACTTTTTCATAAGTTGTATTTCAACAGAGATCTTTCACATTCACAATTGATCTCTGATCCCCTTTATCTGCCAAGAACAACCAGATTCCCTGAACAGCACCACCAATATGCAGTAAATGTGCCTCGCTGTCGAACTTCTCAGTTCCAGAGGTCCTTTACTCCGTACACCATTAGACTGTGGAACAGCCTCCCAGAGGATGTAGTGCAGTTGGAACTTCAGAAGTTCCAGTGAAAATGGAGTACTATTTATTTATTAATTTATTTTCTTTTTTATATGGGATCTCTTCTGTCTGTATTTCCCTTTACTTCCTCATACTTCTTCCTAATGAACACCATATCCTTTGGAAGCTTGAATTTCAAGTCAGTGGCCCCCGTGGGCTTGTTCCATATGAATAGGTTTCATCTACTGAATAATAATAATAATAATAATAATAATAATAATAATAATAATTATTAAGAACAAAAGCTTTTGATCTGAAGCAGAAGGTGGACATGCTGACTCAATGATTATAAACCTCAGAGTTATGTATTCATATTAGAGTTTCGCTTTAGAATGCAACTCCCTGTATATCTTTGAAAGACAATGGTTTTTGATGCTTATGATCAGTCCAATGGACTTTTCAGACAAATCCTCCAGGTTTAAATCAACTTTACCAACTTCATCCTTCCCACCTTAAATGTAATTTGGGGTAAGGATAGGTACTGTAGTGGGGTTGTTGTAAAAAAGTATTTTGTGAAAGCAAAATTTTTTCCACACAAACTTTCTGCTGATAATGTGAGTTTCTGCCTCCCAGCTCTTATTATTCTGGGATCAGATGGTGTGAATAATGACTTGTAGCTGCTTATGACCTTGATACCTGCCCTTGCATACTTAGTATGAGCTGACTGTTTTTTCTTCATTTTCAAAGGTACAGAAGCATCTGGGATGAGTTTGTACAGTATAGGAAAATCATTTTAAAAAATTATTTATAGTCCCTTAAAATTATATTTAAAGTTACTGTCTCTCAGGAAATACAGATGCAAGAACTTTGAAAGCATCTTACTGCTAAGAAGCCATAATGTTTTAGTAAAACTGTAAATTTTAGGTATATCCACTTTTTCACAGTGCATGTAATTTCCTACATTTGGTTTCAAGGCAGAGGCTTAACTGCTATTGTATGTTATTTTAATTTGAAGTACTGACATCTGTCGTAGAACAAATTGCCTCCCTTTTGTGTTTTCAAATAGTTGGCACATAAGGAAAACAAACCATAGCGTTCACAATTCTTTGCAGCAGAACAGCAAAGTGCCTCTATGAACAACCTTTAGAAGGAATTAGTCTAAGAGAACTTGTATAATGACAAGATATTTTATACCCAAATCTTCTTTTAACCATGACTATTTGGGGTGTTTTAGCAACTATATTACTGGTATTATAATTATTATTATTATTGTTTTATTTTGTAGTGTATTTTAAAGCTCCCTCTGTATGCAGTAATCAGTATCCTCATTGTGGGAACATTGTGTTGTTGCAATGAACTAATGATGTCATTGACTTGCAGTTAAATTTCACTATCATCAGAGGCAAGTTTAACTTAGAATTTGTTAAGTTTTGATCTTCATTAGGCAGCTTTAAAATATAGCCTGGTAAAATTAGCATGTAGAGTTATAGAAGGACATGATGACTTTATGCTTGCTTTCTTATTAATACTTCATGATTACTTTTACTTAGACAGCTGAGAAAACAGTTCACAGTGTTACAGCAGTTACAAAGTGTTTTAATCAACTTGACTTTTGTAGCTTCATGTAACAAAATAACCAACATTTATTCTGGGTTTTATCTTTTTTCAGCTTGATAACTCTTGCCTACAATATGCCCTTACTGCTGTGCCTGCTACCAACCTCATATTTGGTATCATAAATCAAACATGCACACCTGCTGTGGCCTTCTGTCCCTGTAGCATGGTATGGTATATTTTTTTTTAAATGGCTAGTGGATAGCCAAAATTGTAGAATTTTCTTTTCTTAGTCTATGTTTATACATGCCCATTCACTGTATTATAGTATTACAAAATATATGACTGAATACAATTAATTTTAGAAAACCTGCTTCTTTTACAGTGAATCCTAATTATTGATATTGTGGGGCAACATTTATCTAAACAATTCTTCAAATAACAAATTACAGTAATTGTAGTTCTCCAAAATGTTTATGGCTTTGATCGTTTTTAAATTTTGTTTAGACAGGAAACAAGATTGGCAGAAAACTCCATGACAGTATGAGGGCATCAGTTTTTTTAGCCACAATTTTAGTAATTCAAATATACTTATAACTTTTGTTGACAGGATGACCGTTTGTGCTTGAATTGCCAGTTATTTGAAGCAGGGGCTTGCGAGTGTCCATGCGAGTGTCCTTTGTCTTCACATCCATGTTCCGTCCCATTCACCGAGTCCTACTTAGAAGCTGCTCATTCATCCATTTTTTCAACCTTGGTTTCAAATCACAGTGAAGAGTCTTTGAATCAGGTGTGGCAAACATACATGGACATAGGGTCCAGTAAACGCTTTACTGTACCTCAAGTGCTAGATGTGGGTATGCATCCTCCTAACTTGGCACCCACTTGTGACCGTATTCCAGAAGCAGCTGTTCCCTTACAGTATTCTATTGGGTTGCTGTCACATTTAGACTCCTGTGTTTCTGTTTCCTGTTCTGTTCATTTGACAGAAAAGTCATGCCTTGGTGTAATGGGTTGTATTTGGTGTTCCATGACAAATGATGGAGAATCTGCTCTAGTGCATCCTCATTGCATAGAAGAACAACATTGCTATGGAGGGATTTTGGGAGGTCCATCACCATATCCTCATGGACTAGCCACACTTCCTCATTCAGACAATACCCATGGTGGTTCTGGAAGCCCAATAGGACCAGGTAAGTTTTATGTAATCATTTATTTCCATTGAGGTTTGTTGTTTTCAACATGCTTTGCTTGTACATTGTACATTATAATCATGATAGTAACTCATTTAGAATTTTAGATTATTGTAGTACTATGACTGAATAGCTAATGAATATATAAAGGTTTCCTTAGCAAGTCTAGAGTAATCAAAAATTAAGAGTAAAAAGTAGTACTGTACACCATTTTGTCCTCAAATTACTGAATAGGTGTTAAGTGTCAAAATTCTTACAGTTGCGGGTGGAATCATGGCAGTCTTCCTTGTGGTAGCATTGGCAGTATATTGCTATCGACAGCATGTAGGAGGGAGCAGCCGTTCACTCTACACTCCAGCAAATTTTCAGTCTCGTCCACACCAACATCCAATATATCAACCAGAACCAACACATGAAATAGATAATGCTGATGAAGACCTTTTAGGTATGTTCATAGTCAGATTATTAAGATAGGCATTTGCTTTTTCACAAATCTGTTACTTTTACCAAACCCAGCTTGTAAGGGCTGCAGAAACTCCAGTACAGTGTACTAGCAAAAAAAAAAAAAAAAAAAAAAATCACCTACTGCTCCTGGAAGGTTAGTGCATGTGTATCTGGTGTCCCCAGGTCCCCTTGGGCAAATCTTACTTCTTGTTTGCCTTTTGGCTGGTTAACTGCAAACAGGCACTTGGGGCCTTCTGTCTAAAACTCTTGCACATATTTTCTGCCTCCACTTGTCTCTGTCCTGAATAACAGCACCAGCTAGTGCCAGAAACACCAAGCACTGGTCTGAACTGTGCACTCTTGATGATCTCTGCCAGCTACCTTCCAAGTGGTAGCTTTAGAGAACGACAATATAGGAAGTGCCAGTTCTAGCTCATTCTTGATGATGAACATGGTCAACTATTTCAAATTCATATTGAGGTTGTACACTTTAAAGTAATTTTTTTAACATAAAAATTAAATGTTATTTTAAAATACAACTGCTAACACTACGAAGGGACAGCAACTACCTGTAACAAATAAACAGCAGCACCATTACCAGCAAGCAAGTACTGTACTAGGTAACACCAGTGTTATCAAGCATCACCGCCAGTGGCAGCCATCATCAGCAACTGCTAATACTAGTAGTCACCAGTGACAGCAGCTGCCAGAGGTAGCACCAGCAAAACACCTATGCCAACACCTGTGCTGGCCAGTGCCAGCCTCCTCTTTCCCTTTTACTTGGAACAAGAACAGCAGCAGCAGGTGTAGCAAGAATACCAGCAACTGATACAGCAAGAGTTCCAGCTGCACTTGGGACAATAACAACAGCAGCAGGTGTAGCATGACCTGCACCAGTGAGTACAGCAGCAGCAGGTGTAACAACCTAATTGCAGCAGTAAGACTTAAGCTCCAGTTACAGCAAGGATGACAACAGTGAACGGCAGTCGGAGAAAAGAAACACGTCTGAATGAGACAGCAACAAAAAGTAACCTGCATAGAATTGAATGCTCACTGACTTGGTGGCAGGTGCTTCCACCCCTACCATAGGTAGCTGTTACCATAACCACCTTGCAAAAGTTTAACAGTTGGTTTTCCAGCTCACTGAAAGTTATTTCCCATATGTAAAGACTGAGGAAAAATACAAATTACTTGAAAAGTATGTTATTTTAAAGGCATTTTTTTTCTGTTTGCAGAGGCAGTTGTAGGGACTACAACTGGTATTGCCATCTAGGTGATCAGAATTTTTTCCAAAAATTGTGGGCAATGAAGTGAACAATTCAAACTAGTGTAAGACTATGAAGGGAGGGCAATAGTTTACATGTATAAAATAAGTTTTATGTATTAAAATTTTAATGTTTTGACATGTAGATATGTCAAGTTAGCCATTATATTCACAACTACAGGCAGTCCTCAGTTAATGGCGGGGGTTCCGTTCCCGGCTGAGTTCCAATAACTAAAAATCGTCGATAACCGAAACATCACAATAATTGAGGTAATGTGTTTATGATGTCGAAAGCACCAATAAACTGCTTAACACTGCTGTTAACCACTTACCAATTCCAATAAACCACTTACTGATGCTAGTAAACCACTTGCTGACACCGAAAATCACTTATCGTTGCTGAAAATCTGGTTAACAACAATGGTAGCCAAGCAGCATAAAATCGAACCAATAAGCAAGGACTGCCTGCATATGAAATCTGTTGTGTGGTGTATGAAAGGAAATGGAGTTGTGGAAAGGAAAGACTTCACAGTACAGTCTGACCTCTTAAATTTGGCATTCTGTGGTCCGTAAACTCCCATGATCCGGGACTGTTTTTGAATCAGCCCCATTTAGTTCTTGACCAGCTAAGAGGGCAGTGCCACACATTTCGTTTTTGGATTTTCACGGATTTTGGAACTGAACTTGCTCCATAAATACACAAGCACAGTTTATTTCCAACAAAAAATTCTGTGAAACTTGAAAATATACAGCATACATGTATATACTGTACTTGTGTATCATCCGATCTTGTGTATCTTGCGATCATTAAAACTTTGGCCAAAACCATGATTTCATCATACATATACATCGTGCATAGTGCGAGGTGTATTTTTAGTAGATTAAACTACGCTAGGGTTTCTATGCCCGTCTCAGTTTTGGTAGATACCATTGGTAATGAGTTAGCTTTTAACTAATAAATAGGCCTAGAAGCAAAAGTTCATTAGGTTATTGTAAATGCGAATCTTCATACATTGAATGAGACTTACCAACCTTGTGACTTGTCTAAGAATTATATAATTACTATGTCTTAAAATTAACAACCACTTGCTACTGCGTGCAAGACACAGCATAAACATCAAGTATTGACATAAATAGTCAAATCGAGAAACAGCCATTTGCCAATGTCAGTCACCGTAACTAACACACATCTATGAAGGGTTGCGTTACAGTTGTCGACTTGTTGAAAATTTGCAAATTTCAATGGTGATTTCCATAAGTACAAACAAAATAAATTTTTTTTACCCATCACACAATGGAGAGGAAAATGTTATGAAAGTATGCTACTAAATTTACGGTTGTATTTGTGGCTGAAGAAAGAAATAATGTGCAGGCGACAAAATGTTTTGGAAGAGGAAAAAGCAGCACCTGATATTGGCAAAACCACATACATTTTTAAGCCATGATCTGGTAATTTATGAAAAAAACGAATCTCCAACATACATTTCATTTAGCAACTAATGACTGTGATGTTGGTAAAATGCAGTCAGCTGATGGTTGTAAGAATGTAAATAGTACAAGAATGCAAATTGTGCCTGATTGTTGTGTTCATAAATTATAAGATAATAATATGACAATACTGTAATGCATGAACTATAATCACGTACAGTACATAAAACAACAGTTTTATTAAAATTATCATTATTCTTGTTACAACTGCATTATTTGAATTTTGCAAATGGATATCTGTTGAGTAACAACCTAACCGGGGCCAATAGTCTCTCTCTCTCTCTCTCTCTCTCTCTCTCTCTCTCTCTCTCTCTCTCTCTCACACACACACACACACACACACACACACACACACACACACACACACACACACACACACACACACACACACACACACACTCACTCTCTCTCTCTCTTTCTTTGGTTTCAGGTTTTTGCTGAAAACGAAAGCCAGAAAAGTCTGAAATACTGGAAAACATTGAAAGATGCCAGATCAGAATAAGACAGTGCACTTATAAAGTGGTTTAAGCTCCAACTTAGCGTAGGTTAAAGCATTTTCAGGGAGATGCTTATAGAGCAGGCCAAAGTTTTCATAAGGAACTAAACCTAACGAATGACAGTGATTGTTCATAAGCTTTGTTCTTCTTTTGAAAACATAGCAATACATGCTATGTGGAATGAGCTGGCAAGACTTCATTTACAAAGGGGATTTTTTAGGGGTGATTTCTGTCATCCAGCATTTTCTGTGGTCCAGCAGTGGCCTGGTCCCAGGGGTGCCAGTTTTAAGAGGTCGGGCTATTCAAGTTTATTTACTTTCAGTTTCTCATTTAGCAAGGATATTTTGGTTGTCACTTGAATGAAGGCTAACCTCATAAATTTTTATTTTCATTCCTGTGCATATACCCAGTAATTATTTGCAGGTTAAGATTTTGAAGTCAGATCCCTTATATTTCACAGGTGATGTCTCTGGCCTTGGCTTAGGAGCAGCCGCTACCATTAGTCCATATCGAATGAATCCCGGTTACCGCCGTCCTCCTGGTCAAGCAGACTCGAGTGATCATGGGTATTCTACAATGACTCCACATGATGATTCAGAAAACCTGAATTACACAGATTTGGGAGGTATAGTTAGTCTTCCCTCTCTTCCAGTATCAAGCATGTTGGATGACCCCCCATCTTCATCAGGTTGGTCTCCTCCATCATCTCCTTTACCTCAGAAGACAGGAAATCATCTTGCTGAAGATGAAGACCCACATGATCCCTCTCACACATTGCTGTCATCACGTAAGCAAAATGGACCAAATATTGTCATAGTACCAGTAATTGTACATATGGTTGACACAGTTTGAATATTAAGGCATACATTTAGTACTCAATCTTTTTCTAAAAATATTACTGTACTAGCATAAGTCAGTTTTTATTTTGAAGACAATAGTAACATCTTTAAAAAGACAATAAAGTTAATGCTCTATTGTTAGTTTGTCAGAAATATTTGAGGCTGGAATAAATAACTGAGTCTAGAGCATGTTAAAGTGCTTATTGGATGAATGAAAAGTAATCAAAAAATGAATTTTCTAAAGCACAAACAACCCTCCAGTTTACAAAATCAATTGGTGACTCAGCCTCCATTTGTCTTGTAGTAGTTCCATATGACTGTGTACAAGGTGCACAAAGCATATTACCTCTTAATATTAGGTTTTTAAAGGCTAATTTTAAGAATTAAGCTTGTATGAATGGGATTTACAAGTCTATTACCTTTTATACAAAGGATGTAGTTCAGTCTAGTCTTTAGCTGCAGCTAATGTTTTTTTTTTAAATCATTTTAGCCATAAATTTTTGTTTTGTATGTCTGGGTTACTTATTTACCAAAGATGTAGCATTTTGCAAAACTAGTAGTTTGATTTAATTTTAACTTATCATGAGCAGTGCTCATATAGCAAATGATTACCATGGGAATAATAGGAGTTTGACCATTGAAATTGCAGTTTAATCAGGTTCATCCATTTCCTGTCAGTCATTTAAGAGAGAATACTGTATATGTATTTTTTCTTTTTGCAGTTTGTTAGTTTTCACTTCATTTATATACAGTAATTTCTCAATGTTCATTCTAATACTTTGCTTACCGTTATCGCAATTAATTAAATTCATTCTGTATATTCTCATTTGGGTTTTTCATTCTGTAAGTTCCTATCTTTCTCTTACAAGGTAGCTTGCCAGAATAACAGTATTTTTGACCTAAGTTAAATATGGTAAGGCTGCATGTTTTTAGGATAATTTCATATGCTAAATGGTTGAAAAGTATTTATTTTTTTTTATAAATACAGGAAAGCTTTTAAGTCCTTTATATTTAGTTACTACTGTATTGAAACATTTTGATCTTTTCAAGTAGTTGAAAACCAAGATGGTCACACTTCTTTATTTCTTGCCCATCACATTCTTTGAAGTTATTCAAAGTTGGTGATCTGTGATTCACTATAATTATTTTAAATTGTCTAGTGAGCATGTGTTGTAAATTGCAGATGTACTCATTTTTCTCTGCCTTTATCTGTATTATTACAGATTAATTGTAAGTTGTGTATGAACTTCTATGTGTTCTTTAATATTTGTTTGAGGAGTTTATTCTGTTATGAAAGTGATAATTCCTATTCTTCCAGTGAGATGTATATACAAATTTTATTTTTATGTTTAAATGCCATTAAGACATGCACCTATTTTTGTTATGAAATTTATTTTTGAAGTAAATACTGCTTGACAAATACTTTGCACAGCAGCTATATTGAAAGTTGCATGTTGATACCTTAATTTGGTATTGGATTAATTTTTATTTTTACACAAGTGCCACTTTTGTCTCTTTCTTTCTTTCTTTGTGTTGTGGAACACCCACATCAGAAAATAGCCCTAATCACATACTGCAGTAACATGTAAACATTGGTAGTGAAGCTAGTGAAGCACACAACCATTTATCCTATAGATGAAGACTATAATGACAATAATTGGTAGTAGCTCAGAAATGGTTATGAAATTTTTGGTTTGTTTAAAATATATATATAAATTTGTCAGGACCAGAAGCCCCAGATTGAAACTTAAAAATAGTGGTGACAAAATTAGAAGTAAAGCAGAACCATCCAAGCTGTCACGGAAATAATAGGAACAAGGGTTTTTTTTATAATTTCTTGTCATTCACAAATTCATGAAATATACATATCCTGATGATTCAGTAGTTTGCTTAAGAAAATAATGTTTTACATAAAAGCCAAAACTTGACTGTGACGTAAGATGTAGACATGCTTCAGAATTTGGGAACTTAACTAAAATTATGAGTTACTCTGAGCTTCTTTTGTGTCATTTAAATGTTTTCATAACGAAATTGAGGTCTAACCTATTAGTTAAGAAAAGGAATTTTTGCAATATTCATTTCTTATAATTGAGGTCACCTTTATGGACCAAAGAAAGCATTTTATAGACTTAAAAATCAAAATACTTTACATTATAAATGTAATGTGTTGTATTTTTATAGAACATTTCCATTTTGCATCTGATTCTTAGCTAACAAGTCAACATGATTTATTAAAGTAATCCCCCCTTGTTCAGTCTGTGTACCATTTTTAAAATCTTATGAAAAATTCCAATTTTCTCAGCATGGGAATTTTTCTTATGATTTATACTTTCAAAATATTGGTTGCCATGTCCTGTGTTGGATTTTTGTAAAAATTACAAAAAGCTGGTTTGATGAAATTTGATTAATTGATAGTACAGTACAGTAATGCTAAAGTTTTATACATAGAGAAATCAACATTAAATTATTGATAGTAATAATAAAGTTTTATATGTAGAGGAGTCAGTGTTACTATCATTAATTTTTAGTCTCTTAATTTTTTTACTACATAACTTGCGTGTTGTGTTCCACTATCATAGGTAATGTGATTTTTTATATGTATTTCTTGCACTCTAAAACTAAGTTTCATAGAAGACAGATGGCTGACTAAAGATTATTCAGTTTATACTACATATATTTATTGTGTGATAAGTATAATCTGGTTGAAAGGACCGTAAACTAATTTTAAATTGGGAAAATTTAATTGAAGTTAGTCACAAAGTATATATTAGTTTTTGTAACAAAGTATGGAGACTGTGATAATTGTGATGATTCATATTAAATTTCTTTCACATACTACAATTACACAGCAGTTGAGAAATTTTAATTATCTTTTTCTAGAATAGAATTCCAAAGTTATTTTTGTATGTTTAAATTCCAGTGTACAGGCTGCACTTTATTGTTTCTCTCTCTCTCTGCAATGAATATTCTCACAAATGAAACATCACTAGCCATCAAGAAAAAACTAGCGGTAATCTTGGCTAACATCTTTGTCCTTGAAATTTTACTACATTCTGTAAATTAAATTACTATTGGGATTCATCAACAGAAACATATTTCCAGTGTGAGATTCAAGGAATTTACAATTTTGTTACACGTTATATTTAGTATTTTTAATGAGGGACATTGTTTATATTCCTAATTTTCATAACCTGTTATTTTTCTGTTTTAAAGTTGAAATTTTCAGTGACAAGGCAGTGAGTTGTCACACCTCTTCATTATTAATGTTTTAGAAAAAGTGCTGGAAATTAAAAAATTTCCTTAGAAGAAAATTTCTAAATGGAACTTTAGCTGTGGACTTCATTTGTGAAAAATTTTTGTGAACTTAAGATACTGGAATTTTAGTTGCAGTTCAGATCAGTATTAAGATTTAGCTACAGTATTAAATTTCTTATCATAGTTAATTTCCATTATACATGAGGTACAGGAGTAAGGTACCTATTTATCCATTCTCATGACATTAGCTTTGTCAGAAATTTGTATTTAGACTCCGTAATTTTTGTAAAATTTCTGTATTTTTTTACAGTATTTTTTTTCATTCTTTCCTTTGATTAGATTGATTGTATGATGTAGATATTAGTGTTTGCTCAAAGAATGTCTCTTTCAGATGATTTTGCCATATTTTTGTGCCATATATTTTTAATATTTTCTATACATTATGTACACATTTTAATAATGTCCCAGTGATTTGTAAGTATTCTTTTTGTTCTAGAAGTAATGGGCCATTATGGCAGGTAACTCATGAGCAGCTGTTCATTCTAACTCGAGACCATAAATTTATGTTTGATTTTTGCCTTTTGTTTTATTTGTAGTTTTCTCCTTTGTTGACCATTACTCAGAAAAATACATTCACATGCAGGAGTAAAGAACCAATTGTCTGTTGAGAGTGACTGACTAATATAACCTTCTGCTGGATATGATAACCTCCTTGAGGTGTTGTGCAGATGTGAGAAGAATCTTATTTGACTGTAGAATGACAAATTTTAAATCAATTTGTATTTTTCATAACTAACAAACCTATGGTCTTAACATAAGGGAAAAATTCTCTAGCGCCTGCTGGAGTCTGGTTAAAAAAGTACAAGGAATTTGGTGGCAAAGGGAATTAGCCAAGATGGCAGTGAGGAGGAGGCTCCGCAGACCTCCCTCGCCCCTTCTCGGCTCCATCGTGTCAGTTTCCTTGTCCCAGGTAATTGGATGAGGGGTGACTTGAGGTGGGCAATATATGTTAAGACTGCAGGTTTGTTAGTTAAGAAAAATACAAATTGATTTAAAATTTATCATATGTTCATATACAGAACAAACCTTTGGTCTTAACATAAGGGAGACTTACTCTTGGAAGGAGGATAGAGAGAGCTCCTGAACCGACTGGAGGTTCAGCTCACCCTGGCTCACATAGGAAGCAGTCATATGCTTTTGATCTGTTAAGTATAAGGTTACTTACCAGCCAGACATCTGGGTCAAGAGACAATGTAATTCCTGTTACACTGTGTCTTAAGGTGGTTTTGCGTATCCATATACCAGCCTTTAAAATCCTTGGAACCAATAAGTTCTTTTTGAAAGCAAGCACTGAATTGGCATCTGAATTTGAAGAAGTATACACTTGCTTGATTACTTCTCATAGCCAAAAGGAGATAGAATTCTTGGACACTTCCTTCTTGTTCCAGCCTGTACTAACAAAAAGCCCTTGACAACCTGGTCTGAGATGTTGAGTCCTTTTTAGTTATGCAGTTTCCTAACGGGACATAAACGAATTTTTCAGGATCATTACCAACAAAATCTCCAAGGGAAGGGATGGAAAGACTCGAAACTGTCATCGTGACCAGAGGGATTTTGAGACTTGGCTACGAATCCTGGGACAAATTCGAAGACTACTGACCCCAACCCCTCCTGTGTTTGACGTTAAAAAAAAGTTTGTTGTTCACCAACTCTCTTTGAAGAGGCCAAAAAGGAAAACCATCTTCAGGGTTAAATTTCTGTCTGATGAAGCTCTTAGGGGTTTATATGGACTACGTGTGAGATTGCTAAGCACGAGTGTTAGGTCCCAATTCGGAGGTCCAAGATCGCAGTCAAGAAAAAACTGGTGCGATGGAGCCGAGATGGGGCGAGGGAGGTCAGCAGAGTCTCCTCCTCACCGCCATCTTGGCTAACTCCTGTTGCCACCAAATTCCTTGTATTTTTTTAACTGAACTCCAGCAGGCGCTAGAGAATTTTTCCCTTATATTAAGATCAAAGGTTTGTTCAGTATATGAACAAATATATATTGTGACTATCAAAATTAAAAAGTTTTGGTTGCTGTTTTCGAATTTCCTTTATTACTGAAAGCACAAAACTGAAAAGCATTAGAGTTTTTATATTTAATTTGTCATATTTTTCCTTGTCATTCTGTACAGTAGGAGAAAATGTAACTCGGCATGAACACTTGCGCTTTATCTATCTAACATACTATAGTCGGTATCAGCTGATCTGTCACTGAAATATTGTGTTCAATAATACATACTGTCATGGCAACACTGCTGATGATGTTGGCCACTGATTGGCTCAGTTCCATCTTATTTGATATTGTCACTGATTGGCTCAATTCCATCTTATTTGAATGTTCACAGACTTTAAATTTCTACCAAAGCACATAACAAATGTCCTTTTGAGTTGCTTTAGAGAAACCTGAACTACATGGATAAGAAAACTAAATACCAGAAAAAATACTGGTAATGTATATACTCACAACCAGAGAGGAAGATGGGGTGTGAGAATCTAACCTGACATTTGAATTTAGACCTTCAGATGAATCTGAATTGCTCTTGCTTAAATCCCACTGTGGCAATATATATTATGCAAGCATCCATTAAAATGTTTGAGACTAATGTAAATAAGTCAAAAGACTTGACTACACAGTAATAATAATAACTTATAAGTATTTCATAACCAAACACCTATAGTATACATACTCGAGTCATTGCATAAGTTTGTTACATTTTCTCAGACATATACATCCTAGTCATACTACCAATGTGTAACATGCATGCTCCAGTTACTACTGTTCTTCATAAATTTTTATTTATAAGTGATAAAAGTCATTATGTCATACATGAAATTTCTGAAAAAAAAAAAATTACATGACTGACTGACTTAGTCAGAATTAACAAAATTCCATTCTAGTCTGAGTATTGCACAACTGTCATTATATTTCTTTCATACTGTTCTCAGAAATAACCATACTTATACTGCCTGATGTATGAAATTAGGTAGAAATCATGTTATAAGAGTACAGTGAGTAAGACCTCCTGGTGCACAGGGCAGGATGGGTAATAAAACAGAAGCTCCGTAAAATTCCCGTGGGAGAACATTAGAATACATACTTGCTGTTAACAAAGCAGAGTTGTGTTTTATGGAAACCATGTGTATGTCAATGTATACATGTTGCAAAATAATTAAAAATTATGTATTATAATGTACTTATCCTATTTGAGAAAATAATGGCTATGACAAGTTAGCCTAGTCAAGCTAAGCATTCAAAATTAAATTCATAGCTTCATAATTTCAGTTCCCCAGTGATGCTAAATGAGCAACTAATTTCTAATAGTTTTTAAATATATTTCTGCCTTTCTCACATTAAGTTACTGACAATAAACCCAGAAAACAGTATAACCATCACCAGGTTCTGACTCTGAGTATTGGTCAGTTATTTTGTTGCCACTGATAGATATGATGAGTGGGCAAGGCTGGTGTCGAGTAAAATCAGCAAAGGCCTACATACGAGAATGCATTCCCTTCCCCCTTCTCTCATGCTAAACATAACGAAAGCTTATCATTACTGAAAATATTTGTTAATCCAAATAAAGTAATGCTAGGAGACAGTCGAGTCCTAGTCCTATACAGTATTGCAGTGTGTTAGGACAATGGAATCACCGTTTCTCTCTCTCTCTCGCTTTCAATTTGTGTTATTCTCTTTCATCTGTCTCTCTTTCCAAGCATTTGCTTCATTCTCTTGTGTCCTTTCCCCTGCATTTTTTCTCATCATCTGTCAGTGGGCAAATACACCCCGCAATGTTGCCATGACCACTTTCAATGAATAATAATTTATTAGTGCCAGATGAATTGAAACGTAGTTGATAATCTCATGGGTTTGGTTAAAACAAGTTTGGCATGAATTGTCTTTCTTTCATCATTCCACACACAACTTATTTTCTATTGCAGAAGCCTAGTCTTCACATGTTGTACCACATTATCCAGTTTCTTTTTACTCATCATTATTCCTGTTGCATATGTAGATTCTTGTGCTGGTGCCAGCTCTTGTGTAGGAGACAATAAATGCTCAAGAGAAATAATTTAAGATGGTGTTGGTGATGATGGAGAGTTTTTTCAACTTATTTTTTTACTTTCATTCATTTGTACCATCTAGTTCATAGTTTACAACTGCTTTAGCGAATACTAGCATCAGAGAGGCTGGCACTGAAGAAAACTAGCAAAAATGTCTGGCAGTGTTGAGATCTACATTTTACATTACCTGCAGTTTATTTTTAAATGTACTATAGAGGTTGCAGCACAACTTTAAAAAAAAAAAAGTGACAACTCTATGGGGACATTTCAAGTGGTATTCCTCTTCTGTTCTGTTTTCTTCACTTATGCCTTTTATCCAGCAACAAGTGATACCTATAATTCGGCCATCTATGCCTCTTCTATTTCTATACTGTACTTTTGTTTGTCTGTCTCTTTTATTAGTGGCAGTCAAGTCTTAGAATGATTGTTCTTCACCCACCACCTCTGGTCTTTAAAGTAGAGCATAAGTGAATTGGGAGCCTATCATTTACAAAAGTTCAATTTATTCATAGTTTCTGGTACTCACCCATCCAGTGTTTGTGCTGGGCAAGACTTCCTGCTAATGTCCCTCAATGTTGCCTGTGTTTAAATTACATTCTCCATCTTAGGAAGCAGAATTGGTAAACTTGTAAGATTCTCAACTGGAGGGGCTGGCAGGACACTGATGGGTAAGACAAAATAAAAAGTGCAATATAGTATTGTAAACAAACTCTCAAGTAGCCAGATTACTAGACTGGAATGCAATAAAAGTAATTTTCAAGTTCACTTATAATTGAAGATCCCAAAAAATGGTATTGAGAGATATTGTGGACCACATATCCAGGGAGGGGTCTGCCTTTGTTCTGTATGAACAAAACAATCAAGTATATTAAATTTTTAACTCGTCATAGAATGAGCAATGCCAAAGGAATATATTCTATTATCTACAATATGGTGGATGATAAAGAAGCAACTATTCACTTGCCTGGCCACAAGTACTGGCTCAAAGATGTATCCTTGATCTGAGATGTCTTGTACAAAGCATATCCTAAATAGATCATCCCAACAACCATGACTGCTCCTTGAAATCCTCTTCAACTAACAACAACAATTTCTTTACTTTATGTACACTAACTTCAGAAAGAGCATAGTGAATATCTCCCATTTTTATGTGATGCATTTCTGGATATAGTCTTAGGCACCTTGGTCTACAGTTTCTCTTGCCTAAGGTACTATTGTAGATCCTTTACTGAGTATAAGAAGGTATATTCATTCATCCTCAATGAATGCTATTCATGCTGAGTGAACAAAAGGTCAGTGACAATACTTTGCCTTGTAGCTAGTTCTTTGCCAAGAAATTCAAACAAATGTATAGTAAGCCTTAGGTAGCAATCCTGCTAATGGTTCTTGCATTTACCTAATTCTGCTTGTGGATGCAAAGCCTATGATGTATGTCATCTTGACGAGTGGATCCCTGAAGGATAACTGGTTTAACAGCTTTCACAGTTCATCATCAATAAGACTTTAGACAGCTAGAGTACATTTCTGATGCAGTTTCACATCCCCAACTGATCAGTTTTTCATTGGGCAAAGTTCAGGTCTTGACTGGGAATGCCTTCATTTTACTTATTTAAATGTCTAAATGAATGGAATGTAAATCTCTTGTGATCTAATATAGTTAACAAAATGGTTCTATGGCTCTGAAAGTTTCTACGATCTCTTCACCAGAATGACAAAATTCCTAATATTTGTAAGATTCTTTCTCTCTAGCTCAAAATATGTTGTGTAATCCCAAGAATCATATAAAAGTTTCTATTTGGTCACTGATTTCATGCATATCTTCTCAAGGTGAGAAAGATCATATTCCAGGTAGATTTTCTTTGTTGCCTTTCCAGTACCATAGTGTTTGGTTTGCTTACTTTGATGTCCAATCTACTCTTTTCATCTTTTGAAGACTTCTTCAACCTCTATGTACTGTTCCTCTTTTAGCACCAAACCCTTTGCATATCAGTACTTAGAGGCCTCCTTTTCTGTACTCCTTTAATGCTTACTCCATTACTATAATATACAACACCTTCCTTAAATTCTTTTGATATACACCCAGTGTCTTCACTCTGGATATAGTAACATCACTAATTTACAATCTTCATGATACCATCTGCTTTTGTAAAGCCCATCTAATTTCTCATCTTGGAACTCTGGTCAAATGCCTCTTTAATATCCATAAAAAGAGGTACCTCTGTAGTTGCCTCATTATAAAGACAGCTTCTGTTGCTGATTTTCTTGGCATAAAACAAAGTGATTTGAACAATTTTCCCAAGCCTTTCCTCTAAGTACTATTACAGTATATAAAGCAGGTGATGTATAAATGCAAGAGCTGATAAGCATATACTGTTCCCTGACTCCAGTAAATACATGTAATGAGAAACCTAACCCAATGAGGTCTACTGCAATCACTTCACAAAGAATCTGTTAACTGTCAATGGATATGTGTCACGGCATCTTTCTGGATTTCCTGTTTTTACTTGCTGTCAAGTAAATAGAAAAGCTCAGTGGTGTTTACTTCACTGGATGTTGGCTGATCAAATATCCTAATCACTTTGATGGAAAAAAACCCAACCCATGGGCATATTTTAACTTTTCCTGAAGGAGTGCAAAAGATGGTGGCCTAATGCTTCTGCCCCAGAGTTTGCCATTGAACATTTTTGAATAGGTTCCTACATCTTGGGGTTGGTACCCACTTTCACTCCTACAATGAGAAGACTTCCTGGATATACTAGTAGTGACTTGTTTCATCTCTAAGAGCACAGAATATTTTGGAAGGTACAATTAAGGTATTTTCTCCCAGTATAAGACACACATGTCCAAGGAATTTTCCCTTAGTAAATAGCACTTTTAAATGTCTATGGTAATTTTTACAACTGTAATAATTTCTCCTCATCCAAAAGCTTCATCAGCTCAAATTTCCTTCCATAACTTTCCTAGGTACAAGACCTTTAGAAAATCCTTTTCTTGCTGTGACTTTCTTCCTCCTCTGGTGGCTGTATCATCAACTAACTTCTTCCAGTCAAGAGTCAATAGGCAACCATCCTTTCATACAGAATACTGCTACATACAGGTGATTTCATTCTTGTCATGTTCACAGTCATCAACTGCCAAGACCCTACTTTCCTGCACCAGAGCAGATATACAATATTGTTCCTGTCTAAAGTTTCCTTCAGTGACATCTGGACCGCCGTTTGTGTAGGATTTTGTCTCGTACCATACCAGTCAACCTGTTTTCTCTATGTGTACTAAAGGATTTAAGCTTTCTCTTTCCTTAAGCCTGTTTCAGAGAGGATGCAGCATTTACTCTACTTGACCTTTCTAAGATTATCCTTGTTGTGTGTTTTGCCGTTTGTCCATTTGTTAGCAGGATTACAGAAAATTTTAGGGTGGATTTTTATGTAAATTTTACCAAAAGGTGGTCCAAATAAGTGGCAACAAGTTATTAGATTAGGAGAGATAGTTAAGGAACTTTTGGTTATGAGGGATCATTCATAGGGTGGAGTGCTCAGTTTTATTGTGAAAGATGCAGGCTCAAGAAGTTGAAACTATATGCAGCAGTACAAAAGGTTTTAATAACCAAATTTAATCATTCCTCTGTGACTGGCAACAAGTGATTAGATTTGGGGAGAATTATTAAAGTAACTTTTGTGGGAATGCAGCCCTCTTGGGGTGTATTGATTAGTTCTGCCTTGGCAGAGGTCTGCAGTCTTCAAACTTTTATTAATGTAGTTTGTGGAGAGTACTGCTCATCTCATACTGTTAAATGAAGTTTTAAATGCACATTCACTTTCCTGTGCCTGCCTAGAATGTTCATGGTCCTCCTCCTCCAGGTTTCTACTCTTCTAAACCAGTCCAGATTAATTCTAGGTAGTTAATAAAGTGGAAATTGTGCTTCCTTACACCACAGAATCACATAAAGCCATAGTCTACAATACCTTTCAACAAGTCCTGACAGCCAAAACTGTACTACAGTTTAGTCTACAACATACCTGACCAGCCAGGTTTGTTCTGGCTGGTTATTGAGTGTTAATTGTGCTCCTTCATGCCCTTAAATATTAGATAGTTACAATCTCCATCTTCTTACCTCAGTTCAGAAGAGTTAACCTTCAAGTTTTGTCTCCCACAATGTCTGAACATTTTCATTTTTGAGGGTGTACCTTATTCTGAATATCTACACTGTAATGCCCTGGCTTTTTATTAACAGGAATTTCCAATATCATTAAGGAATGTGACAAAACAGAAGCAAATCTTCTACAATCGTACTTTATGTTACACCAATGCTTGTGTAGTCTTGGTTTTTCTGATGGCATGACTCTCACTTGTCCAGCCAAGGATAGGTGGCTACTATGAAACAGTGCCCCTCATAAGCCTTGTGAGTAAGCAAAATAATACCAATACCTTTAACTGGCCTAGACTTAGTGCTGACTCACCAAATCAGCAAATGTGCTAATGATACAAAAATTGGGTATCAGTGCTGTGATGATATAATGATAAAACAGTTTCAGGAAGATCCAAAGAAAATAGACAAATGGTTGGGAAGATTATACAAAAAATTGGGTATCAGTGCTATGATGATACAGTATAATGATAAAGCAGTTTCAGGATGATCCGAAGAAAATGGGCAAATGGTTAGTATAATGGCAGATTTCATTCAACTTTTGATAAATGCAAAGCCATGCACATAGGGTATAAAAACAAGGAAGTATAATTATCACAGCTGCTTTTGGGTTATGATTGGGTTGTGTTTTCCATCATAACCAACTGTATAGCCAATTTTCAGTCTAACAAATTTACATGTAAAGTACATTCCATATCATTATAAGCCCCTACCCCATCAGCATAATCAATGACTTTTGAAGCTCATATAATACTGGATGTGGAAAAGGATATCTATCAACTCCAATTACAAGTCATCTTTTTCTTCTAATTTGCTGTCTCACACTTGTTACTGGAACACTTGACAGATACTTTCTCAGCATTCACTATACAAAAAATCATTTCCATTTGTTCACTTAAAGAATCACAATGCATCTAATCATCAACTTATATTTACTTGAAGAATCACATCAAAATGAAATTTTCTTTGCATTTTCAAGAATCACAACAAATTCAATTATTCCATTATTGCTTCAAGAATTACAATGAATGAAATAACTTCTCAGCAGAGATGGTCAAGCTACTGAACATGCACTTTTGCCAAATTAGATAAGTACAGTATAGGAGGTTGTTATAGAGAATCTCAGATTGTACAAATACTTTATAGGAAATGTCAGCCCACACAACCATGTAGTAATTTCCAAAACAAAGGATTATGGTAGCTGGTTGTTAATTTGTATAAGGGACCATTTTAATCTAAAGAGAGTCAAACACTTCTAGTATTAAGCAGTACTCATTTAGGGTACCTCAACAAATTACGAGTGCCAGTTATGCAAAATAAGCAAACACTCAAGGCATGGTAATACCAGACATTTCCTACCATAATAAAACTTATGGAAAATGGCCAAGCAAGAAATCTTTTAACATTATCCTATGCTGATCCTGACATATCTAGAAAAAAAAATTATAATTTTGAACAATTTTTATTTAAAAGATAAGGGTTGTGATGTTGCTAACATCTGGACTCATGCATACTACTCCAACAGAGCAACATTAGACTGAAATATCTTATGCAATTGACATAAGCCCCACCATCTCTGCTCATTAAGGAAGCTAAGCAATCCCTTGATGAGTTTTTGTACTGCAGAAAAAATAAGCGTGAACTCAAAGGTGACGCAAAGTATACTATCAAACACAACTAAGAATAATTCGAGCAGTGTTACAAATGCACAATAAATCACTGGGTGGAAGCATGGGAGGCTAATGGATAATGAAGTCTTGGCTTTTATTCAGTGTTACGTCTCATACCTTACAAATTACAACAACTGGTGGTTTACTCTGGATATACATTATGATACCAGCTGATTCATTTGTATATGGAGAGAAGAATTTACTGAAGCAAAGGCTTCCATCATTCACATACAACACCATCATCGCCTCAAACACTGCATGACACAAAGGATCTCAACCTTACTCCACATATAAACACAAATTGTTCTTCATACATTCATATTCCTTACCTTATTTCCAAGGCCAACATGAAAAACACAGGTCCTACAGAACTACAGGTATTTTGCAGAAAACTATAATGGTCGAGGCTCACAAACTAATGTACAGTACATGTACTGAATTTACACTGCTGGGCTTCTAAAATCTATGAAGGAGATAAAGTACTGTACACAGCTTCTTACACCCAAGTTATGAAGCTTAAATGAAACAACATCATGACCAACCAAGTCAAAAGAAATTGAATAATTTTGGACTCTGCCATTTATTGTGGATGCCTTGGTGTATCTAGTTGCAGTACAGTGTATCATATCTAAAAGGAGAATCACAAGAACCTAATGTCCACCTAGAAGCAAGATTTTTACATTCATGGTACGTAATGTGCCTCCACAGAAGACTGGGGATTGACTTCTGAGCAACTTAGAGGACACAGATTGGACTGTGACTATCCTGAAATTACTACAATCTGCACCCATGCTAACCTTCTGAGCATGCAAAACACCTAATCTATGCTCCTCCTGAAATGTGTTTATTCACAGTGAAAAATTATATTGTATGCAGCTTACAAGAAGTAACAAAGATATATTAAAAAGAAAGAAACAAAGGGGCAGGGATATCACAGACTGAGAAGGACCCTACCAACTGAAACCGTTGGACAATACCAAAACATCGATATCCATCTCCTTGAGGCACCTCAAAGTAGTGGCTAAAACTGGAACAGGTGAGAGGGAATTAGCATAAGGGTCAATGATAGTAGCAGGCTTGTCCACTGTGCCATCTATTATCCTGTTCCAGGCAGACTAAATGGGTTGGGCACTATGCAACCCACCCATTCTCCCCTAAGACATTTCAGGTGAAGGAGGGAGTGGGGATTTGTTCCAGACATCAGTTCCAGACATCACTTAACCAGTGATGTCTGACAGAACAATGTTATTAGCTGCAAAAAATAAGACCTATGAAAAAAGTGAAAAATAGTCAGTATTTCGGTTGATGAAAATTGCAATAAAGACCACGAAGATCAAGATAGCACATGTCCCAGAGAATAAGGAAGAAGATTACATCACATAATAAATAAAAAGTAAGAACTCATGGCTAAGAGATTTTGTAAAAGTTAAAAATGACTTTAAAAAGGTTGCTACACTGAAATCTTACACCAAAGGATGAAACATTACATTACAAAATGCACACCGCACATATGAAGAAATATAGGAAGACTGTACATGCAAACCTACATGTCCAATAAGTGTTGCAATATTTATGAAAAATGCCATACATAATACAATACTTCAAATGTTGCCAGAAATTTAGGCAAGAGCAGTTCAAATGAACTGGAGAACTCATTTGCCCAAAGAGTGGGAAAGAACACAAGTTAAAGGACTGTGATTCAGATTATGCAAAGTGTACTGTATACTGATTATGTACCTTGTCAAGGCCCAGACAAAAATGGGCCATATCAAGGCAAAAGTTCAAAGAATATGCAAAAATAAAAATTAAAACTGATCATGGATATCAACTGCAAATCAATGTAGTACTGTCCTTTGAGCTTCAATAATGAGGAACAAATCTATTGATATATGTATACATTGGTAAAAAATCTGATAAAATTCAAAAGTATACCACTGCAAGCATTGGTGCGTACAAAAGCATGGGCAAATTAATGGAATCAATGTGTAACACAAACTGGAAAAGTAAGCTATTTAAGTTATTTAAATACGAGTATTCTGCATACAGCTGCAAACCTCACAATCTTGAATCATACAAAAAATGTGTAATACTAATAAAATCTTGCAAAAACTGTGGATGGGAACTCCTTTCTGGATTGCTCACTTGTGTGTTATTTTAACCATATCTGTTGGCAAATCAATCTTTTTTGTTTCTTCTATCCATACCAGTATAGTTTATTAAGGATCACAGTGGGTTGGAAGATTTTTAGTATTAGTGAATGTTACCAACAGTAATGATGGAATGGTAATTCTATATATTAGCTCCGTGCCTGTTTTTACCTTTTCAACTGGCTTTTTCTACATTTTTAGGGGTTCTGATACTGGCGGTGCATCTGTTTGTTGTTGGCCAAGTGGAATGTCCCTTCGCCGTGTTTAGTACTGGCCCGGGGGGGGGGTACCCATATGTTAACAAGTTATTGCACTTGCTGGACGGGATATGAACCATTTGAAACAGACGTAGCCGTGCTCTGTCTTGTGAAGATCGCGTATGGAAACCCCTTGTTGGATGTATTTCAGGGGTTAATTACAGCTTAATTAGACTCGAGCGCCAAAAATGAAAGGTAAATTCATAATTAGCAACCAAAAAACTAGAAAAAGTCAAGTTATAGTGCCGTCAGCGACGCGGAGCTACCCTATAGTTCTACCAAATACTGTATAGGAAACACTAGTTAACCCATCACAGGGCCACTATATCTAACAACAATGTAGGATCACATTAGGAAACATTTGTTACTGGTGGGGAAATACAAAAATTAGGGAAAAACAGGGGTATACCCTAACCTAGGAGCAGTGCCCTACCTAATGGTTAGGGGAGGAGGGGGACAAAAGTAATCTGAGCTAGAGCATAATGAAGCATGGATATAAAGGAATACATACCAGGCTCACCTACCCTGTGGTGCCTGGTCCTATTTAATGGGGTTGTCCAGCGCTTGACCTTATTAAGGTATCATAAAACTGCAATCACATACAAAACCATAGCCTAGTTTTTTGTTATCCTCTTCATCATTACCCTATATCTCCTCGGGGATTGGGCACGTCCTGGCTTAGTTCCAACCCTAGCTTTACGATATATCCCATAATCCCTAATCTATTTTTACCCTGTGGCATCGTCCTTCAAGATAGAAAAAAATAACTTTGTAATTACCAGCCTTTTTGAAAACCTGACACATAATCTTCCCAAACTGAATAAGCTTGAGTATATCGGTATATAACATACTTAGAAATAATGCTACACAGCAACATTACTTTCAATAATATTAAAGCTTACAAACCTAGTTTACCTTGCGATACACTTACTCGGCTTTGTTGTTGTTTCAGAAATTCAGACTTAGCTAACGTTGTGATGACTATCGCTAATCAAACCTTTGATGATCTTATACGACTCTAGAATTACTAAAATATAAAAATAACATAATTTATTAATTTGTCCAGTAAGGAACATTGGTCAATAGTAAATGTCGTAATAATGAAAATAGAAAGGCTCTGCCAATTAGCCTGACTGAAAATTGAAACAGGATTAATTTACAGTAGGGTACATTTATTTCTTTTGCAACCACGGAATCCCGTGAAGTTCCAGAATCTTTAAGTATAGGCATGATTTCTTTCCCTGATTGTTTTTTCAAGAAGTTCATGCTCCCATGTCTAATAGTGAATATTCACCATTTTTTTAAAAAGAAATTATAATTCAATTTATATTACACCAGTTTACGCATGACTTCAGAATTGAGCATTTTTTTTATCACCGCTTTGCAGATATGGACAAAGCCAACATATAAATAAATAATATATATATATATATATATATATATATATATATATATATATATATATATACATATATATACTGTATATACTGTATATATAGGCTCTGATATGGATTGGGAATGTCACTTCCTTCAGTACCTGGGTATAAGGGGAAAACGAAATCTGGACGCTTTGTAATCGAAGATTTTCAAAACATACTACAGTTAGAATTTTACACTTGTTTGAATAAGTTTCCAAAATTCATTGTATCTGAAAATACAAATGCTTGAGCCTCCTTTTTAATGAAAACCAGAAGAATCAAAAAATGTTTCAACCTTTCATTGCACGCAAGACCTTCCTTATACAACATTAAGGTAAGCAACTTTACTCGGTCTACGGTCACCCTGGGTATTTATTGCTCATCATCGTAGTTTAGGGTAGGCGAGCCTGCAACTCAGAGTTCACTCAGTGATTTGTGGAGTCTAGGTTAGGCTAAGATTGGGGATCCATGTAAAACCAGGGTTCTTAGGTTATGTTTGCTCAAGTTTGGGTGCATTACAGCGTTTTGTTCTCTAATTTTTGGATTTCCTGGTGAAGTTTGGTTTGGGGTCTAGGGGTTCCCTACTGAAGGACGTATCCCTGCAATTAACCTATCCGCGTTTGTGTTTCATGTTTTGTTTTGCGCTTTATACTGATGTCTCTCAAGAGCTTTATGCTGATGACTCTCAAGAACAATGTCCGTTTCCAACAGCTTACCTTATCTCGTGATTTACGCACTTTGGCCATTTCTGTGCACGTCTTGTTTTTGGTTTCCCAAAACACTTTAGGTTGCCAACGGGTCAACCCATAAAATCAATTTGTCATGCATCATCCAAGATTTTTAATTAAATAGTCGGTATCAGCGAATGTATTACTCATATTTTGGAGTTGGGAAAACTTACTGATTTTGCATGCTGAAATTTATACGGCAAATGTGTGTGTGTGTGTATATATATTATATATATATATATATATATATATATATATATATATATATATATATATATATACACACAATATAGTGTGTATATATATATAGCCTATATAGGGTGTATATGTGTATGCGTATGCACCTTACCTCCATTCATATCTTTTCCATTTCTTTGCACTACGATTCACAAGATTTCAAGTATTTGGCCTAAATTAATTTTCTGCATGTTGCATTTTTTCATTGTGATGTAGGGTACCTACGTTCCAACTACCCGTTTTCAGTTTATCCTTAGCATTTTAAGACACGGCGTTTGAGGCGATAATGATGAGATAGTAATGTACTGTAGGCCTATTAGTAGTAATAATTATGATAGCATGAAGGCTGGGAATTACCTCTCTTTATTTTCAAATCAAACCAACGTAACATTTTAGGAATCCAGTCCCGTCACCAAGTCCACATAAAAGCAACAAAATACACTGAAGTTATGAATGTGTACACTTTTTAGAAATCTTAGCACAGAACTAGTTTGTTATGAAGTTATATACTTTCCCATTTAGAACATTAGCCCACTCATGAAGTTGTGAAATCAACAGCAAAGGGAAATTAGGAAATATCACCTTTTCAAAATGCTTCTAATATTGCCAAGAGAGAACACCAGAGAGAGCAAATTCTTTTAATTTAAAGGGGCACTGAGGGACTGGAAATATGTTCCAGAACTCTGGGTAGTGATACATTTAAAACAAGACTAGACGGAGTTTGCAGTTATAAAGTGAGTGAAATATTCCACTGACTAGACCTACGCAACCCAACCCTAGTCATGCAATATTCCATCCCATTGGACTAGTTGAACTTTCTGAGTTCATTCCGCTACGAAAGAGGCTCCTGTTACTAGATATCAGAAGCGTTCACATTTGTTGCTTATGAAAATACTTTTCGCTTATACATGGGACCGATGCTCAATGGCCGATGTTCGTCCATGTACTGTACATACTAGCTGTTATATTTTACTTTCATATATATATATATATATATATATATATATATATATATATATATATATATATATATATATATATAGGTATATATACAGAAATAGAAATAACCAGATTATTTGGACTTTAACAATCACAACTAGTAGGAAGATAAATTCTCATAGAAAATTTCTGAGTATATTGTATTTCTCCTGTATTCCATTTTTTTTCTGATGCCAGACCATTCAAGACCAATCCAGTTTACATGAACTGAAGATGTGAGTTGTCACATAAGCACTGCCAATGGAAATACTAAAAGTTTCTTTCTATCTCTTTCTCAGGCACACACACAAACATATTTATGCATTTGCCTACATGAAACCACGCGTGTTTCCTTTTGTATATATGTATGTATATATTAGTGCATAGTATTACTGCATGACACAGTATTGATTAAGTTCCAAAATTTCTCAGCTCTCTGGACATGCTTACTTTTGATAACACATTGCATTAAGTATCCACTGCATGTTCGTTTTTATTCCAAGTAAGAAAAAAAAAGACTGACTCAACAGTCTCATTTCATTTCAAGAGGAATTTTACTGAGCAAAACTGCTAAAAATCTACGATGCGGTAAAGGGTACAACTTTAAGGCATTAAGGCGATACCCGACAACTACATTTGAATTTAACCACAATGTTTGATGTAGCTCCAAAAATGACTAAAGTTCTCAAAGAACTAAGCCTGATCGAGGAGTGTTGTAGTTTGAAAAGAGGAGAAATTTCCAGATGAGGAATTGTGAACATTACTGTATGGTGCTGTTAATGACGCATTGAGTGTATAATTATTATGGTATGGTGTGATGGGTAATGTCTGTGAACTGTATACATTATACGAGACATTCGCATTTACAGGTGCTGTTATTTGTGTATAGTTATAGGAAGTTTCTGAGCAATTATTTAATTAAGGACTTTGAATCCACACAGCAGTGTGGAGAATATTAGTTATTAAGTACTAGAGTTTTAAGGTTCTAGTGCATGTAAATAAATGCTGGTCACTGTTAGAATTGTAGAAGGAAATCAAAATGATGTGTTCTGGTAAGAAACTCTAGTATAAACAAGACAATATCAAGATATCCAGGTCTCTTCTTTATTTCAGATAAGTCATTCATCTGTGGTATTAGGTATGGCTTAGCCAAAGTACATCGTTAAGTGCATTGTTCATGAAAATTGCTTAGAGAGTCAATGTTTTTAGTCTAATTTGGTAGTTTTGTAGCGTATGATTTACGTCAGATGAGGTCACGTAGTCGTCTGATTTTGCATATTTGTATTGCATAACTTTACGCCAGTTCATGTAAAGAGGACACGTGTAGTTTACGATATGACGTTGAGATACTTAGCAGCCTAATTTGTAACTTACGTTATGTCAAGCCATGTGTTATGGTAATCATATTTTGCAAATATGTGGCTGATAACAGTGCATGATGTAAGGCCATACGTCTGACTAATTTTGCAGATTTATAGTTTATGACACGACACTTGGATATGTCACATGTAGAATTATGGCTTCAATGACATTTCTTTCTTGAAGAAACTTATGGAAACTAGAGCGGGTTTTCCTTGTTAATGTTGTTATAGTACATAGTCTGATCAGAAATGGTAACTGTATCCTTCACACAGTCAGACAAATGGCTGGAAATCCTTGTATCATTCTGATGTAGATACATAGTCACACTGCCTTAACTGTTAAGAATGTAATCATTAGACCTAAATCCTGTAACATAGGACAAACATTTTTTATATATAGTAGCTACGCAAGTGCATTCCAGTGCTAATGGGGCACATATTCCTATTAATCAATTGTCTCATGTACAATGTTTGCTTTCACGTAGCTTCTCTTTGGTCTACTGCAATCTAACCACAACGGTTTTGTGGCTCGTATCCTTGTTGTTTCTAGAGAACTGGTTCCTAGTTCTATGAAAATGTAATAAATGGTACGGAAATATGGTCACGCGGGACTGTATTTCTCGATTTTGTAAGCGGTTGTTTCATTTAACCTTTGTAACTAATGGTCAGTGCTGATCTTTTGAGGCCGAGATCTTACATTTTTTTTAAAAGAGTTATCGTATAATTTTATTAGGTTTTTGAAACTCCTATTATCTTCATTTACAGTACAAGGGCTTACTAAAATCACATTGCTAAGAATCCGCAAGTTCTGGAGTATGCACCATAACCTTCTGATCATGGAAAATAGTGGAATTCAGACTTCTTTTGTTTATGATGTGAGCTATTTTTCCTGAGGGTTGCCAATGGTTTATAAACTTCATTTCCATGTCAGAAAAGTAAAACAGGAATGTACCAGAAAGTTCTGGGTTTGGCACACAGTTATACTGTACGGTTCACCTTTCAACTTCTGGTCGTATATATTATGTGAAAACCTTACAGCTTTCCGTTAATTTATACAGTAGGAGGATTTTATCGGGAAAGTAAATTTAAACTACACCTTTCTCCCGAGTTCCCCCTACCCCCAGGAAAACAAAAAATAAATTTCACGAACATTAACTTAAATGACTAAAATAAGGAAAGACACGAGACTGGATACAGAAAGAGGTCACACTTGCAGTTTCTGGTAATTATCGAATGAAGAAAATACCACCCAAGTTGTGGTGATCTGTGTCATTGCGATTCTGGTAAACACATTCGAGAGGTTTTTGCATCCATGAGGAGCCGTTATAATTGGTTAGTGTCGCGGGCCAAAATAGGCTTAGGAAGTACTGTATTTTGTTGCTGGTAGTCCTGGAAGAGAGGCCCATTAAGGTTCCAGAGATTTTTTTTTTTTTATTTATATAGCTCCCAGGACGCCATGCAGCACCTTCCGTCATTAAACTAATGACTTCTGCTTCTTTTAAAGGCCAAAATAACAATCACACGTTTAAGATACAGCCGCCAGAGATATAGTGGTTATTTCATGGGGCCACTTGGTAAGGGTAGAAGAGACTTTCAGTTATGGAAAGCTCTCCTAGGAGAAGGCCAGTCCAAAGCGAAACCAATGTTTTCTAGTTCTCGCACAGTGTCATAACCCATGTACCGTGGCTTTCCACTGTCTTTGGGTAGGGTTCTATTGTTGAGGGTTTGACTCGACCACACTTCTCTGTCAATTTGCCCTTCCTCTTGTTTTTTTTTTTTTTTAAATGGAGTGCTCGGCAGACTTGCTAGGATTGCCAAAGCAACCAGGTGATTCGTCAAGAGATACCTCTATTCCCATCCTTATAATTTTCTTATTTGTATTTTAAATCTCTGTTGTCAAAGCAACGCTATTGTCCTTCCTTCAGTAGAACTAATTATTCAGGGGGCACTTTGCCCACCATGGCTCCGTCGTGTCGACCATTTATGACATTTTGTTATGTTTTATATGGATTCTACCCAACAGTTTTATGCATATAGTTTTCTTCAAAATATTATTGTTTTTGAATTTGTTAAGTTTGCTCCTAAATATGATGTAAACATATTTTCTGCTTATTATTCTTGCACCGACTGGAGATGTTGGGCAAAGCTGTGAGATTCAAGTTGAGAGAAAGTTGTGGCAAACATAACAAATAGTTATGGTTCCAGTTCCAAACTCAGATCTGCACCAAAATCGAGGCAATTGTTCCTGGAATGTTGGGAATCTTGGAAAAATTCACAAAAATTCCTCTTTGGGTTTTCAAGTTATCTTGCTAACACTGACAAACAAATGCTTGAGGTTACTAGAGTGTACAGAGCATACCTCTGCCAGTTTCAACCCAACCCCCACGAGTATGTATCTTCATCTACCAAAACCGGTTAGGCGTCAAGATCTACGAGAAATTTTACAAGCTGAGAGTAACCTTCGTCAGACTTAGCTGCCCAGAGAGGGAATTATCATGAATAACTTTAATCTTTGGCGCGAACTTCCCGGATTTCCTCTGCAACTCCGTCTAAAGGCGGGAAAATAAAGCATAAGATGGCTTTCAATGCGACAAATCGTCACATCTTTACTAACGTCCAGCGAAAGGTAACCCTCTTGAAGGGGGTCACTTAGCGAATGTTGTTCTCCAGTTACACACACGGAAACTTATAAAAAAACACACACACACACACAGGTGTAAAAAGTCTTCTTGGCGGATGCAATAACATTAGAACAAATAAAGAACTGACGCTGAAAGAGGCAACTGTAAAGCTCTAATCAAGAAACGAACATTTTAGATTTAAAACAGTTATTCGAACTAAAAACCATTTGAAATCTGTAAGTAAAAAAAGGTAAAAAATGCGCCGAAGTTTCTTCGATGCAATCGAGTTTTCTGTACGGCCGCTACAGCTTATAATTAAGGCCATTGAAAATGGATCTATCTTTCGGTGGTCTCGGTATAATGTAGTATGAAACGCGGCCCATGAGACTTTAACCGCGGCCCGGTGGTGGCCTGTCCTATATCGTTGCCAGAAGCACGATTATGGCTAACCTTAACCTGAAATAAAATAAAAACTACCGAGGCTAGAGGGGTGCAATTTGGTATGTTTGATGATTGGAGGGTGGATGATCAACATACCAATTTGCAGCCCTCCAGCCTGAGTAGTTTTTAAGATCTGAGGGCAGACAGAAAAAGTGAGGGCAGAAAAAGTGTGGACGGACAGACAAAGCCGAAACAATAGTTTTCTTTTACAGAAAACTAAAAATATGGACTAAAAGAATAAATTCTTTATTGCGTTCATTCATTTTTCGTTTTACGCAATGAAAACTTTAGTTATGTCAAGTTTGCTTTAAAATGCAAATGATAGGTTTTGAATTGAATTGAATATAGAATTTAGACCAAAGGCTAAGCACTAAAAAGTTAAGTATACCTTAGTTTTACCAGACCACTGAGCTGATTAACAGCTCTCCTAGGGCTGGCCCGAAGGATTAGACTTATTTTAGCACTGGGCCCTATGGGGTCATTCAGCGCTGAAACGGAAATTGACAGTAAAAGGTTTGAAAGGTGTAAAAGGAGGAAAACTTCGCAGTTGCACTATGAATCAATTGCTAGGAGAGTGGAAAGTAAGATGGAAAAAAGAGAATATGAACGGAGGTACAATAAAAAGAACGAAAGGGGTTGCAGTTAGGGGCCGAAGGCACGTTGCAAAATATTATAGGTTTTGTACATCAGCTCGTCTTCATCAGACCTTATAAGAAAATATAATGCATAACAACATCATAATATGCAATACTGTGAATGATGTGTCAGCCGATTTCAGGATAAAAATTTATCTTCTAATTGTTAAGAAAGTCGGGACATTCCAGAGGTGAAACAAGATGTATTTAGGTGTGTGTGTTTTTATTCCTACGTATATCATCTTTATTCTGTGGATTTAATCCCTAAATGATTCAAACACATCTTCAAAGAGCAAGAGCAACAAAATTTGAAACAATAGGACCATGCTGGGGTACAAATGTTTCAAAGCGGTACCTACTGTGCTGCAGGACAGAAACTGCTTAATAGATAACTCTACAATTTTTTTTTCAGTATACCACATGTTGAGGTCTAGTGCATCGGGATTAGGAGATTTCTATCTTCCTAACAGTCGTGTTGTTATTATTATTATTATTATTATTATTATTATTATTATTATTATTATTATTATTATTATTATTATTATTATTATTATTTTATTAATGTATTTTTTTTAATGAGTGAGATCTCTTCTTTCTGTATTTTCCTTTACCTCCTCTTACTTCTTCCTTATGAACACCATATTCTTTGGAAGCTTGAATTTCAAGTTAGTGGTTCCTTGTGGGCTTGTTCCATATGAACAGGGTTCATCTTCTGAATAATAATAATAATAATAATAATAATAATAATAATAATAATAATAATAATAATAATAATAATAAGGGTCATGTCAAGATTAGCGAACCCAAAATCTCCATGTAAAGAACAGCGAACCCAATGATCCCCATGTAGAGAATGGCCAACCCTTTCCTGTCCGAACTTCAATTCCACATGAGGGCTAGTACTAAACACGGATCATCTACACTGTTTCGCCGTGTTTAGTACTAGCCCCGCGGGGTCAAATGTGTTTCGCCTTGTTTAGTGCTAGCCCCTGGGGATCAAATGTATGGTACCGAAGTGTTCATGTCGAGAACAGCGAACCCGATTATTCCATGAAAAGAATAACGAACCCAATAATCTTCTTGTAAACAATAGCGAACCCTGCTGTGAGTGGGTTCGCTAATCTTGACATGATCCAATAATATATATATATATATATATATATATATATATATATATATATATATATATATATATATATATATATATATATATATATATATAATAAGCAAAAGAATACAATGATTCTGCCGAACATGGCTATATTTCTCCGTGGAGTTTTCACTTTCTCCCCTTCCCTTCATTGATGAATGTTGGCATTGATGAGTTTCGGTTTATCTCAAACATTCTCCAATCCTATTATTGGTTATTTTGATATGAGAAATGCTGTATTTATTTGTATATACAATCGTCAACATGAGTAAACATGCCATTTTGGGTCATCAATAAATTTCCATAACTCTCAGGTATGCTATATACATTTCTATACAGCTGCTGTACTCACATTCATCATGAACTTCATATTGCGTACAGTTGCAGTTGCAAACTGATGTAAAAACATGAGCCTAGTGACATTATTCGTTAATTTTTCAAGAGACCAGCATTTTCCTGAAGCCCAAATAAGATTTGGATTTACAGCTTTGTTTTCATTACAAAAGATGTGATTCTGTCTTTCTGTAGGAACATATTTATGCGCTGCCCACTCTATTTCCCACCCCCCCAAAAAAAAAATCATGTAGCAAGGAAATTCATAAAGTCCTTTGATAGGAAAGGTGAACGTTGCTTGTATACATATTTCAGCGTTCAGTTCTTTTGTCAGTCACGTTATTTTCTAGAGTAAAAAGCTAATGTGAGGGTACATTGTTTTCTTTATGTAACTGTTGCCTTTCGTAATCCATCAGGTCCGGCAACAATAAAAAGGACACCTGACCGATAAAGTACAAAGGAGTCACAGTAACCCCGGTGAGGGATTTACTCTCCTTACCTTTTAAAGTCCTGTCACTGGTTTCTCCGGAAATTTCCGTCTTCTGTGTAATTTAACTTCCCACAAAGCATTTTGTTTTGCGGAGGGGTTCCTTTCTGATCGACGGCAACGTCAAGTGCCACTCCATTACCCTTATTTTAAGAAATATTTCGGCAGTTGGTGAACTGCAGGAAATTATGTCATCCAAACATATCTCGGCAAACTTTGAGGCCCTTTCTCTCTCTTTCTGTTTCACTCCTCGACGTCATAGTGACATCACCAGACTTCATCTAGACGAGATCTCATTGGTGGACTCCTGTGACTCACATCATCCGTTTAATCTGATTGGTTGTCGGGTCATGGGGCTGGAGTACCCGTGTGGAGCTTACGAAGGGTCTTATGTTCTTACCTCCAATACATTCTTCTTTTGATGTAACACGCCGAACTCTGATGACGGAAACTCGCACGAGAGTTATGGCAATTAATGGGTAATGATTGTTACTGGATAATAAAGGGAGATGAGAGAGAACAGCTGGCATCACCCGGCCTTGCCATATTAGGAAAGCTTGTCCTGTGAAAGTGAGTAGGGAGGGAAGGGGCAGGGCTCACTCCTCACACTGAGGTAGGTGGGAGTTACCATCAACACTCGTCAGTTGTGTCTCATTCTGTGAACACGTACGTTCGCGAAGCTCTCTCGTGGGCTCTCCACTCCCTTGGGATAAATTCGGGTTTCATAAATCACTAATCAAAAATGGCTTACCACGGTCCCTCCTACGGTCTCAGCAGGGAATGCCAGATGAAGGTAAGATCTAACAACTTGACAAACTCCTTAGAGAGTTAGATAAATGACCGTTGGTATCGCTGTGAGATGTTCACTTCCCCTCCCCCTATCGACTACTATCTGGTTCATACACGGGCTTCTATTTCTACTGCCTCTCTTCGTAGGGTCTGTCTGAGACACCTGTTGAATAGTCTCCTACCCAAAATCCATGACAGTTCTCATGACATTCATTGCCAAACTTCTCTTTGGAGTTACACAGTAATCTCCCAGAAACTTCGACGACACGTCTGTTAAGGTTTTATGACGCTGAACATCCCAGGCTACTTCACAACCTTGAAATAACTTGTTTTAACCGATACTCCTTACGGTGGTTGTCAGTTACACAGTTCAAACTACCATTCTGAGTTTAAACGCGTTCCATTAGGGTTAAGTTGAATAAAATAATCGTTAAATACACGCCTGACAAAATGTCTTTTGAATACAAGTATTAAAAGGGAGATAATGTTAGGAAGGTATTTCATTTTAACCTAAAAAGGGCTAAGAACCTAAAGACTTCGAATAGCCTAGGCCTAACCAAGGCTGTAAGGGTAGGGTGCTTGCGTGAAGTGCAATCTTTCTACAGGAACACTAGGATATCTTTCTACAGGAACACTAGGATATACTAATTTAATCGGTGTCAAGATAAAATCCCTTTGCATGTACAGTGGCAATAATGTAAGGATCACATCAATTTACTATATTAGGGACACAAAGCGTATATATAGTTTTTATAAGCGGATAAATTTGTATATTTTAACAAGTTACAGCTTCACAAGTTACTCATTTTTTAAAAAATTTTACTGGCGAAATTGCAGAGAACTGCTCAATGCATTATTACCGAAACGAGCACACGCCCTGTAGTGTTAACCTTCCGTGCACTGAAGGACTGTTCTTGGACAAGCAGGCTATTTAGGTGTCAGGTTATGATTAATGCTTGTGCTGTCATGCACACAGCAGTAGTGAAGACTAGAGGTTACTTTTTATAAATTGTGCTATGCATCCGGCACGCATGGTTGAAAGCAAGATAGTGAAAATTGAATAAATTCTGACTTTGATTTGTTTAGTAATTGCATACGGCAGTTAGCGGATTCAGACAGGATTTTAAGAGAACTTATATAAATCGGAATGCTAACGCCGATGTATATTGGACTGTGAGCAACCTCTCAACTGCACTCGTTCGGATCCGGCAGTTGACGTCTTTGGCTTAGGATTAAGTCATTCAGTTTGCGTTTCAGGGGAAATAACGCTGCAATTCAGCATTATTTTGTCACATCATTAGCTTTAAAATTTTAGAAGTAAGTATTCAGTTCAGGGAATAAGTATTGTAATTCGTAATTCGCATAGAAAGTAAAATAACTTCGAACGATAAGTCTAGTGCTCAGCAAGCAAATTTGGCCAGAGGGGTGCTTAGTGCATGTTTAAGAAGTCAAGACAGCTCATCCACCGCTTGGGTTTACTTGCCATTAATACAGGGAATAGTTTCGTAATATAGATGTCGTCAAATTTTAAAGTAGCCGGATTCGTTTTACTGTATTCGGGTAATTTGCTGTTCATGATTATCTGGTAAGCCCTCCTTAATATATCGAAATCATCTCGTTTTCCAAGGGCCTTAAATTTTTTTCAGTCATTCTGAAGCCCATACATTTTTGCAAAAAGGAAAGACTGCGTTTAAAGTAAAAAAAGTTTGCCACATGATAGACAAGTGCAGGGAAAAGCAGGCGTTGGGAGAGGTCAGAGTTCACATCCCGTGTTCAAAAGAGATGGGTCTGGGTGGAGCAGAGGTACACTTTTAACTTGCCTGTTCATTTTGTTCTGTATAGCAAGAGACGTTTCTTGGATTATTTTCATATATTCGTCTGAACTGAAAAATGCACAGTACACTGCTGCTGTTGAAGGCGATTCATTTTCCAGCAAGTGCTAATAAATCCTCCGACCCAACAATAATGATCAACGCAGTATTAGTACCAACATTGACAGAATGTCTGTTAAGACTTTGAGATACGAAACTGTTTTAACTGTTTTGATGTTAAAAAGGAATGCTAAGTCATTTAGTGCCACGGTAACTGGATGCCCAGAAAATGACAACAGTATTCGTATCAGATTTAGATACAAATCAAACGCCCCGTTTTAGACAGGGAATTTGGGTGTATGCAAGATAATGATCTATCCAAATGAAAGTGTCATTTGACATAGTACACGATTTATGAAATGCTTTGCGAATGAAAGGAACATATTATTTAATGTAGTTCTTTAAGACCAGTGATATTTGTAGGTAACTGAGTTTTTGTCGTTTTGTAGCTTCCTTTCAAGTATTACTGTTTGCCAAAAAAAAAAAAAAAAAATCAAACTGTGTAGAGGCCAAGAATCTAGGTGACATTCACATAAGACTACCATCTAATGGTCTAGAACTTTCGTTTGTGTACTCGGGCAGGGCGTCAGAGATAGTTCACAGGAAATGCCTCAGATTTGTTTGATGGCCAGCTGTAAATTTTTTGTATGTGAGATTATGAAAATTAACCTTAGTCCATTTACCTGGTCTTTTCCTTTTTGCATTCGTTCTGTTTGATAAGTCTCTCTCTCTCTCTCTCTCTCTCTCTCTCTCTCTCTCTCTCTCTCTCTCTCTCTATATATATATATATATATATATATATATATATATATATATATATATATATATATATATATATAAATGTATATAGCACAGCTGCTGTTACTCGTATTTCGTAATCTGTGTCCATGGCTGCCATAAACTTAGAAAAATAGCCATCACTAATTAACCAGTACACACACACACACACACACACACACACACACACACACACACACACACACACACACACACACACACACAGTAACTTCGTGGATCTTCCCAGATGAACGAAGATGCGAGTCTAACTGGTCCTTTTAGCCATCTTATCACAAGTCGAAATTCAAAGTTGATTATACAGTCGTCCCTTTAAGTAACCAATACATTTAAATGTAGAATCGTAGGAGGGTCTCGACAAGGTAATTCAGTATCCCCTTAAGGGATGCCAATACTCCAGGTATGTCCTTGAATACTGAATTGTGGGCGTAGTGAATGGGGTTGATCAGTCTCACGGAAAGAGAAGTGAGGGAACTGAAGACAAGGACGTGAATTACGAGTGAATAAAACCAGGTCCCGTCTTGGAGTTTTACGGAAGCAGTTTTAAAACAATAATTTTTTTGCGAGTCGTTGGATTCGACTCTGCCGTCTCTGCCTCGTCTCACCAGTGTCATTTTGGGATACCACATCTCCTTTGAGGGAAAGGACACATATGTCCTAACCGGAATCCTTGAGTTACGTCAGTCTTATGCGAAACCGATGAAAATTTGAATTTAGGCCGATGCGCCTATGGTGTAAAAGTATTTTTCCTGGAATTTCGATATCTGTTACGGAAATTGCTAATTCTGTGTATCTACAGACGAATCATATTTTAATGATCATTTATAAGTGGTAGCATTGATTTAACAAAGACGTGTCCGAAGAAAATGCAAATTTTTGCGACATCAGTAGAGCACCTGACGTTCATATACAAAAATCATCGACGTAAGTTAACGTTCGCTGACGAGACACGTTCCCGTTTTCATGTCCTTTTAGGCAAAGCCTTTGAGTGAAATTAGGCGTTTGCCGCTTCTCATTTCCATTGTCAGACTGCTGGATTCTCAAGGAGAGATGAAGCAAGAAAGAAATAAAAAAAAAATGCCTTTGACAACCACGGAGACGCACAGAAGCCTCCAGCCTCGGAATGCGAAAAATGCCAAGGTCGGTGCTCATAAGAAATCCAGTTGTATCGACTGTCCGGCTCAAGTTTATGGTGGAATGGTGTCTTACGCGTGTCTTTTCTTTATTAGTGAAAGCACTCATTTGGTTCTGGAAATGAAAGTGAAAGATTTTTGTCATTTCCAGTCTTCGTGTAACTGTTAAATGTTTTTCTTATCTTTACATAACATTCTCATTGCCTTTTATATATATATATATATACACACATTCAGGCGGAAGCACACACAACAGCAAGCAGAGTAAAGAAGACGACAGTCAACAAAACAGTTGCATATTTATTAAGAAACGTTTCGTGTTACTTAAACACATCATATAAAATTGAAAAATACACATTAATTCTCTAATTTAAAATAAAAGCTAGATTAAAAACCGGCAGTTAAATTCTTTAAAAATTACAACATACATAAAAAGTAAAAGAAAGGAGATTTTTTCTAAGTCTACCTGATCAATAGAAGGGGAAAGACGAAGTGAGACCACAAGCTACGCATGCCCAGAGTACACTTAGGCCAAGTGCACAGGAGAAGATGACACGTTGGAGTTTAAACTGGCTCACGTATAACTAAAATTTTTAGCATTAGAAATCATGCCGTTAAATGCAAGGTTAATATAGATAAAAACATTTTTCCATCATGGGAACTACCAAACAATCGGCTTATTTAACGACCCTTGAGTCTTTGTTTATTAAACGTCATGCACCTCTTTTTAAACTCCAACGTGTCTTCTTCTCCTCTGCACTTGGCCTAAGTGTACTCTGGGCATGTGAGCTTGTGGTCTCATCGTCTTTTCCCTTCTATTGATCATAGACTTAGAAAAATCTCCTTTCTTTTTACTTTTTATGTATGTTGTAATTTTAAAGAATTTAACTGCCGGTTTTTAATCTAGCTTTTATTTTAAATTAGAGAATTAATGTGTATTTTTTCAATTTTAGACTGATGATGTGTTTAAGTAACACGAAACGTTTCTTAATAAATATGCAACTGTTTTGTTATATATATATATATATATATATATATATATATATATATATATAATTACGTGTGTGAAATTAGTAATGGTATATATATATATATATATATATATATATTTATATATAATTACTCACGTGAAATTAGTAATGGTATATATATATATATATTTATATATAATTAGAGATGTGAAATTAGTAGTGGTATATATATATATATATATATATATATATATATATATATATATATATATATATATATATATATATATATATATATATATATATATATATGAGAGAGAGAGAGAGAGAGAGAGAGAGAGAGAGAGAGAGAGAGAGAGAGACGGTTGATATGTGTAATGCTGCATGTCGAAACAGGAAGTTTTTATTTTCTCCTGGTAAATGGTTTCTCGTAAGTGCCGTGTTGTTCTTCCACCTTTTGTTTGATTGTGTGAGGCTATGCTAATTACGTGTGATTGCTTCACGCCTCCTACGGTCTTCTCGCAAAATATAATAGGTTTGTGAATTTGAAATTTACGCCACGGTGTTAAACAGACTCCGTATGACGACTTTTAAATTTGTAAATTGGGTCAGGCAGGTGTAATTAGGTTTCTCTCTCTCTCTCTCTCTCTCTCTCTCTCTCTCTCTCTCTCTCTCTCTCTCTCTCTCTCTCTCTCTCTGCTATTTTAAGTACTGGACTTTGCTATGTTGTTGTCATTAAGTTGATCGGTCATGCAGTTAAAATTATAAAATATTTTCGAATTTTAAAATTTTTATTTGATTTTCTGTAAGGGTTAAGTGTTGCTAGACTCCTTAATTATGTAGATTTTCTCCCAGGCCACTATTCTGTCGTGCATTTGCTTAGCCTTTTCATTTCCGTGCATTTCTTTTACGGGCTTGTTTTTTTTCGCGTGCGGGCTGATGGAGGAGCAAACTTCATGTTGGCAAAAACAACAAATACAACTACACGAGCACTGTTGTTTTGCGGAATATTTTATTTCAAAAGGGATAAGAACAAAGTTAAGCGAAGCTCTTTTTAGTTTCAACAGTAATTTGGCCTACAGGTCTGAAGGCCTGGTTGATAAACGACCAGGAAAAAATTGCTTGTGGAAATGGTTGAACAGAGAGAGAGAGAGAGAGAGAGAGAGAGAGAGAGAGAGAGAGAGAGAGAGAGAGGGAGAGAGGGGGACGAAGCTACGATTTACGTGAATCTGTCCTTTGCAAAAGAGAATTCCCCGGGTCGATGGCGTGAGAGGAATTTAGTTCCCGGATGGCGTGTGGTCACGACCGATACCACAAGAATTTTAGAAGTTTTCGAGGGAAAATCATCTCGGACGTCTGAACTGAACTTCAGTGTTCTCCTGACTCCTCATTACCGTTAGTGCTCTAATTAGGGATCTGGGGTGCGCATGCTTGTGTGTGTGTGCTTGAGCAGGCTTTGTATGTAGGCTAGGCTGACGGTGATGTATTTTGTTGGATCTGTACGAAAAGTCAGTTGTATGGCGGTAAATGTCTTATTGAAAAATCAGAATCGTAGACGTAAATTTTGCAAATTACAAATTTTTATGAAACAACAGGAATAAGAAGTGTTTTAATTCTCTAAAATGGTTATGCTTGTCTTAGGCCCAAGATGGATGTTGGAATAGGTTATTTTCGAAATATTTTGCTGTCATGGGCCACAGGTGTTGCAAACAGTATAGTAAAAATTGTTTTCTGCTACACCTCATCCACAGTGATTCTGGGGATTGAAGGAACGGGAAGAAATGTCACTGTACTTGGCGCTTCTTGAAAATCTTTCGCGATACGAGAGGGCACTGGCTTCGAGTCAGCCTCGTAAATAGTTTTGGGGGAGTGGCTTCGCCTTGGTGGAAAAATGCCATTCCTTTCTAGTGGGAAAATATGCACAGATTTCATCTTATGGTGGTAACGCTGATTTTTATTTTAACGGTGTTTTTCATGACAATGTCTGATAAAAGTTATCGTACATTTGGAGAAAGATTGTTGCTGCATTAACCTAAGTGTTTGTGATTATGTTATGTTCGATTTTCCGTCGAAGTGTAACTGAACAGATTTTGCAGTTGGCGCTTTTTACATATGTACAGGTTGTATAAACCAGTTAACTGTAACGATTTTATACTTTTACAGCGTTAATGGTTTTAGTGTCGAGTCCTAAATTGCTTTTCCATGAAATATTGTTGATGTTGCCTTTGACGTAGACCCCTAACCCCCCTTCCCCCCGACTTTTTTCTTTTTATCTCGTTGTTACGATGCCGTTAAGTAGGGCTTCGTTCCACTTTTATGGGTGCATTGAGGCGCCATCCTCTTTGTGGATTTTTTTTAAATAGATCACTAAAGTGCCGTGCTGGGTCCAAATATCACTATTGCAATCAGGGTTGGAGGAAGACGATGGTTCAGTTTATCAATATATCGACATTAGTGGATGGGGTCATGATATGTATATATATGTTTGTGCCTTTGTGTGTGTGTGTGTGTGTGTGTGAGAGAGAGAGAGAGAGAGAGAGAGAGAGAGAGAGAGAGAGAGAGAGAGAGTAGCTAATATAGATTTGTAGACTCACTGGGCCTTCGTTGCTTTTTGCCATGTGCTGGATATTTTATTATGCCACACACACACACACACACACACACACACACACACACACACACACACACACACACACACAGAGAGAGAGAGAGAGAGAGAGAGAGAGAGAGAGATTGAATGTTGAAACGATGAAATGCAAGATAGTGCAATAATGCATTTGTTTGCGTCATTGGATGATGAAAACTGCTTGAATAAGCAGTAAAGCTGCAGTATTCTGCATAAACGCGTCATAAATTCTTTTGCAGTATGTGTGATAATTCTCATTCATGGTTCTCCAGCTTTATTCTGATCGATCGAGAATAACATTGTTTAAGTTCTTACACAAATCATTAGCGTATTTTGTAGAAGAAATTCGTTGGGAAGGATTTAAGAAAGAAAAAAAAATTGATTAAACAGTAAAAAGCTTACGCAAGTCAAGTTATAATGCCTCGAGAAACGGGAGCAGTCAAGGCAACACGATATATATACTTCTTGTCAGCTGGAGAAGTGGTTTAGTTTAGTTCTCTCTCTCTCTCTCTCTCTCTCTCTCTCTCTCTCTCTCTCTCTCTCTCTCTCTCTCTCTCTCTCTCTCACAGTGTGCCATTTTCTCAATATAGTTTTCTTTGTCCCTCTTTGCATGATTTGCATACATTGGTCTAGTTGTTTTTCCTCTTCTCGTGTTTATCTGCTTTCAGTCAACTCACTGTGTGCTTGCATTTATCTCAGCCACTGTCTCTCGTGTCTTCGGTTAAAGTGATCTAGTTTGCTGGTCGTGGTAACAAAACTAGTCTCGTTCTTTCTTTGAGAGAGAGAGAGAGAGAGAGAGAGAGAGAGAGAGAGAGAGAGAGAGAGAGAGAGAGAGAGAGTCTTTTTTGCTGATGTATTCTTGCGCTAGAGACTTCTAGCTCTTCAACGAAAGATGCTGTTCTTCTTGTCTTTTCTTCATATCGATCCAGATTTTTTCGTTGTGATTGGTCGAATTTATTGCATCCTTTCTTCGTGTTCTTTTTCACTATTGATCCCGCCCTCGGCAGACTCAGACGATTGTCAGTTTTCTTTCTTCTTCTTAATTTGTGATCGCTCGAAACTGACAACCAGTCACCGTACCTGGTCATTTTTCCAGGAATCCGTTTCGCACTGAACGCGGGTGGTGGTGGTCGCCAGCCAGCCAGCTCTCTGGGTGTTGGGTGGGCCTGTAAATTTGGGAGCCTTTCTGGGCGTGAGTAATGTTGTCGTGGGTGATGGCAGTAACATTAGTTGTTGTGGGGTTGGGGGGAGGGTGGTGGGTGGGCTACCACACTCCCTCCGCCCCTTTTCTCACGCAAACATGCCAGACTCATCAGCGAAATACATACTTTGCTACATGTACAGCCATTTTTTTTTGGTTTGTGCATTATTCCTGGTATTTGCGCTTTTGCTAATATCGGGTTATTTTTGTAAATGTTTGTTTTTGTGTTTTTCATATATGTACTTTAAGGTATAAGTTGTTTTTGTTAAGGTTTATAGAATATTTTTTACTACACTGAAGGGTATGCAGGGCTGTGTAGATGTGAATGAGAAAGTTCAATGGAATTAGCGTTAAAAGTTATATAAAATCTCCTTTCCTTAATCCGCTGTTCTTTATTCATTATGAGGGCGTTTAGTTTTTGCATGTGGTGTTTGCAAACTCCACCCATACACGTTTAAGGCTAATTATTATGTGACCGGAATAATTGTTTGGAAAACCCTATTGTTCTTTCTTGGGCTTAGTCGCATTGTCATTTTATGTTCGTGTATGGAAAAGTTTTCTTTACCCTTACGGTAGGGTACTGACATTTGCGAAACCGAAGTCAGTTCAGTATTTCTGGGTAAATTGGTGGTTTTATATTAAGGAAAAGCATCACTAGATAATATATCTATATATCAATTTTCATGACCACGCATACTATATATATGTATATATACAGTATATATATATATATATATATATATATATATATATATATATATATATATATATATATATGTGTGTGTATGTATAATATTATGTGTGTATCAAAACTGGAATTTAAGATTTAGGACGAAAACTACTAATGTCATGCATGTACTGTATGTGAACCCCCCCTCCCCCTCCCTCCTCCAATTCGACGTGGGACTGTCTGCTCTGTAGTTCGCCTCAACTGTGTGCCATTTCCTGTCAGCGTCCGTAGCTGTTATCAACACTGGATGTGTCTCTGTCGGTTGAGAGAGAGAGAGAGAGAGAGAGAGAGAGAGAGAGAGAGAGAGAGAGAGAGAGAGAGAACATTGCACCTGTTTATCCAATCTGCTTGTTTCGTTTTGCTTCGTCGCTGAATATGTTACCTGCCTGTTAGGGAGAGAATTTTCTGCTTCTTCGTATGTGGTCAGGTGTTCAGATGATCATCGTCGCTATTTTGTTTTTTCAGATTTGTAGGACAGTCTGAAATGGGCATTCATTTGCATAATGGACCTTTGCTGTACAGGATTTCCTCATGTGAAAGACAAGAAAAGGGAGAAATACATATAAGTCAGCCTACATGTGAAGATGATATATAGGCCTATATTAAATTAACGTGTTTTATATAATGAAACTCTAGTTGAAAAGTAAAAAAATCATAAAAATTTCAGCCAAGGACCATGTCACTTTAAAGTACTGTTTCAGTCAATTTTAATGTAGCTACCACGTCAAGAAGTATAGTGAACGAAATAGGCTAAAGGATTGCATTACCCATTTTGGCTGTAGACTTCCTAAAAACATTATATACATATTTTTCTGAAAGAGTGTGATTGATATGTTGAAGTACTGCGAAAGAGGAATAGGAAAATCGAATGTAACGTCAAATCTAGTGTCAGATATTTGGAATAATTGAGTGCAATATTAGCAACACGTATTAAATAGCGTCTTGGTTTTGTCAGAAATTAGTCTCTGTCAGGGTAGCTGTTGCTTCACACTGCATTAGGAGGGCAGTTATCTGCAACAAAAGTGCCATTATCTCGTTATTGTTATGTCTCATTTTCATGGCCATGAAGCACTCCATTATTAAATACGTAAAACGGCAAAGGTCCCCAAAGCATTGTTCTGGAACACTGGACACGATAGGTCAAGGCTCTCCAAAAATACATGAGTTGGTCTCTTGAAAAACTGTCCAAAAAAATTGAGTGCATAACCTCGAACTTTTTAAGTTTTGTGTATTTTATACATTATATACACACTATATATATATATATATATATATATATATATATATATATATATATATATATATATATATATATATATATATATATATATATATATATATATATATATATATATAATATATATATATATATAAACTTACGAGCCCCATGGTTCATAAAGACTGGGCCAGCAACAAGATCAGTTCGCATACGCTTGCACTCTCATCTGGTTTGATGGTTGACTCAGATGAAATCAGTCAAATCTAAATGGGCATCAAAAGATACCAAATAATTTCCTGTTGGCACAATGGCTCTCAGGAAGCCATGTTTAGATTTAAGGAACTTGATGTTCCATGATGAGCTTCCCAGAAACCTTACAAAGCAAAGGTTGAATGAATGATGGCCTATAGTTATTACATGCTGTTTGCACTCGCAGCTGTTTAGGTCTGGAACTAATTACGTAATGCCTACGTGCATTTTGAAATGGCAAACTGTAGAGAGGATTGTATTTAATGAGATCAGGTTTGATAATGGAAAAAAGTCATCTGCAAAAGCCATTAAATTTAGAGCACATTCAGTAAGAAGTGGCTCAAGATGAGAGCTAACAGGAAGGGAAAAAATTGCTTGGGGACTGTTTGGCTTCGTAGGTCACGTGATTTGCTTTTATCGCTGGTTAGCTAATCAAGGAAGAATAGTTAATGCTCTAAATAAGAAATGGTAATGGACGCATTAACTAGATCTAAAGGTGATTCTGAGGTAACTTACGAAATTCGGTTTTTCAACAACTATGTCCCGATAAATATGCGCAGTGTGAATTCGACTGTCGTGTTCAATTCTGTCAGAAATATTAATCAGAAATATTCACAGGTGTCCATAGACCTTGAGATATTTTTAGAGGCGGGACTAAAGACGAACGATCTATAGTTTTGTTGGCTGTGCGGTCTTTGGATTTTAGTTTCTGTTCTTTGCAGAGCACTTCCATAAATTTTTTTTTTTCCTGTGAATGCATTACTTATTTAAATACGGAGTACACCATACATTTTCATAAGTCATTTGAGGCTGTGTATTTGTTATCATTGTATATGTTATATATGTATATATGTGTGTGTGTTCGTACACTATGTATGTACGTTAGTTTCGTCGTATGTTGTATGCAATTTTTTTCTACATTTCCACTGTGAATATTTGTACGTAGTTGAGGAAACCCAGAGAAAGGATTTGACTCCCTAATTGAATTATAGGGGTGTGTGGGCGGGGGCTGGGGGGTGGGGGGAGGTGGTGGCAGAGGAAGTGCAATGCGGGCTGCCTTAAGCCTTCTCGGAAAACAGACCTAACTGTTCGTGGAATGTGTAATCTGGAAGAGGGCATATTGCGTAAAGCATATGTACATACATACATTAATACATACAGACATATATATGTATATATTTTTATATATATATATATATATATATATATATATATATATATATATATATATATATATATATATATATATATATATATATATATATATATATATATATATATATATATATATATTAGAGGCTTTCTTCAAGAGGTGGTAATCATAGAGAAACCCTAAAGACTAGTTGTATTCAAGCATTTTCAATCTTGGCATGTATTTACTTATTTATTCTGTCATATACGCAGGATTGTGAAACCTCGATTTCAAGCTTATCTTGTCATTGTTAAGGTATAATTTTTATATAAATATATATACTAGTAATTCTGAATGTATTTACCGGCTTATAGTACTTTTGTTTACTTTACTTGGTGTCCTAATTGCTTCACATGAATTAGACTTTTCTAAAGAAAAATTCCATTGTTGCACCTCACAGATATTTCCTTTACAGTTACATTTACCTGTCTTTTTGTCATAGCAAATCCTTAGGTCGGTTAACTCCTGAAACTTCATCGTCCCTAAGTTTCATTTCAACACAGAATATCGGTTCGTTTTCGCTCTATTAATAAATTTTCAAAGCAAACACACTACACTGTGTGTGTGTGTGTGTGTGTGTGTGTGTAGTATCCTGACACCTGTGTGGAATCCGGCGAGGCGTTTTCACACCTGTGCTGCACATGTGCAACTCTTACTACCGTTTGGGAGAATTTCGTTGGAATTCGGTGAGTTCTGTGAATTATTTATGTGGACACAAAATTAAGCTGGCCTTATGCCAGTGAGGATTCTTTCTCCTATGAGCTGCTTGCATAAAAAAATGTATACTGTACTTGGAAGTCATTGTTGATGTTCATGCTGTTGATTTTCTGTCTCTGTATTAATATGGTTTTGAATTCGTTCACATTATGTTACTCAAGGCGCTTTTTTTTACATGAGAGAGAGAGAGAGAGAGAGAGAGAGAGAGAGAGAGAGAGAGAGAGAGAGAGAGAGAGAGAGAGAGAGAGAAATTCTCTTGTTTGTAATGCAAAATTTGGGAACCGATGAAAGAGGAATATCTATTTTATTTCTCAATATATGTGTGTGTATTTAATGAACGTGTGTTATTTTTTACATAGAAAGTGTAAGAGAGAGAGAGAGAGAGAGAGAGAGAGAGAGAGAGAGAGAGAGAGAGTTAAATCGATTTTGAAAGCCTTCCCAGTTTGGAAATCTGCAGCCTGTGCACGTCGTTTGTGAAACAGTCTTCAGCTGGATAGTTATTTGTCCAATCTCGTCTTAGAGAGTGGCTGGATGTCACGTAGCCAATCTGGTTCCTCCATTATCTCTCAGAGTGAGCATCTTTACCTGCCCCAAATTGCCTCGCTAAATACCTGGTGTTAATTGGAATATCTGGCGACAGTAAGGTTGTGCGTGATTGCTATCTGGACCCCAGGCGTGACCTCCTGGAGCCACCAGGTGTGTTTGCCTGGCGATTACAGGTGACCAACAGGTGTTTCTAGCTGTACCGGTGACCCACTTCGCCGAGAGTGAGCGTTTGGTTTTATGCCTGACCTTCTATAGGGGTGTGTGTGTGTGTGTTTGTGGGTGTGTAAAGGCTTGTGAAATATGCACATAGAGGATGAAATTATTCATAATTTCGCTTTCCCTGACTCAACTCTCTTCCCTAACCAAGGTTTCCGATCGAGTTTGAATAGGCTTATATTGACTTTCTAGTGCTTAACATCAGCCTACTTATCAGTTTTTCATGAGTTCTTTCAGTAATTTTACTGATTGCTCGTGCGTAGGCTCTTTAATTATGGAAAAGGTATTTATTTAACAATAGGAGATGACTTCTATTTTTCTCCCAAATGAATTATTGCACAGCAATAACTTTCCTTAGACCTAGAGTTGAGACTGGTGCACCTGTCAGTTTCAGTCAGCCTGATTTCCTGATACCATGATCTGCCAAGTTCTGTGTTTGACAAAGGGTTTCCATTATGTTATTTTCTTTGATGTTATTACACCAGGTGTGCACCAGAGGTGTGGTCTTCTTTATCCGAATATCTCAAGAAGACGAAAGTTCGGGGCACACAAAAGGCCTCACCGAAACTTTCACTGTTGTTGCTCAACTTTTCTTTGGTTGTAAACATCATCCATTTGGGTCTCTGGCATTTGTTTATCGTCACGTGTATCCTTAATAACCACTTCATCATTGAGGGTTATCATTTACTCTTAACGGATGATGTAAATCGGTAAATGGGAACATTTATGACACGAGAGAGAGAGAGAGAGAGAGAGAGAGAGAGAGAGAGAGAGTCAGATCCATTCTGGGTACAGGCTGTGATAGTTGTTCTGCCATACCGTGGATACTTTGAAATTCCCCTCCTTTTCGTTCTCCTGTTTGTACTACGTATCCGACATGCTATAAGTCAACACTTTGATTATTATATATATATATATATATATATATATATATATATATATATATATATATATATATATATATATATATATATATATATATATATATATATACATATACTCAGTATATTATGTGTGTTGTCTAAAAAAACCTGCTGGTCATTGTACCAGATAACTGTAATTTTGGTAAGCACAACGCCCCCTTAACTTCTCTATTACTTTACCTTTTGAAACGTTTGTCACTGCGGATCCTGGATCCATATTTATATGTATATGAGTATTTTTGTATGTATGCAAGTTTGTGTGCATTATAAACACTTGGTCCGTTGTTCGTTTTCTCTTTTGTGGTCATAAAGCGAGAAAACGTTGTGTAACAGTTTTTATGAGCTTTTTGGTAACCTGGTCTTGAAAGTGGATTACTCCCGGTGTCGGCGTTCAAACCGGTTCTTGGGATCAACCGAGTTATTTATGTGCTTTAGTTTCCCCTTTGTCGCGTTGGTCTATTTCCAGCAGTCTCTCTCTCTCTCTCTCTCTCTCTCTCTCTCTCTCTCTCTCTCTCAGAACAAAAGCATACACTTACAAGGAAGTCTGCATGAGTTTAACTCATGTTTTGTTGATTAAATGCTTACGTGCAATGCATTTGGTCCCGAGGTATGGCCACTGTCGTTGAATCCAGGAGAAATATCTGAAAGCTTTCACGCGTAGGCGCCGTTTGAAAGTTCAGAATTTAACTTGGACTAACAGGAAAAGAAGTAGCTTTTTTATACAAATTAATATAAAAAAAACATGCTAGATACCGGACATCTGATATTTCTGAAGTCTTAGATGTCTACTTTGTGTTGAGTGTTTTACACTTATGGTCCTTTGAAAGTAAACTGGTATTGTAGAATCCTTTAAGTAAATTAGGTCTTTGTATGCAGTTGCGAAGTTCATTCGCGATATATATATATATATATATATATATATATATATATATATATATATATGTATATATTTATATATATGTATATATCTATCTATATATAATATATATATATATATACTTATATACTGTATATATATTATGTCTATATATAATACTGCTTACTCAAAAAGATAGGAAAATAGTGAGAACCCAATTTCATAACTTATACTGGAAAATAGTTGGATTTCTTCATTATGAGAAATAGATAACTTGCATCGATAATGCTGTTCCTACTAATATTATCGGTCGTTTACAGAAAAATATATGTAATAGCGATACACTGGTTATATAAAATTGCGATACACTTGTTATGATAGTAGCTTTATGCTCAGGAAAAAGAGGTTTGAGAGGTTGGTGGCGAAAGAAGTGCTCCTTAAGTTTTTGAACACGAGATACAAGGAGTTTTAAGTCAAGCTTTTTTTTCGATCTTGTGATATGCAATTCCCGTTAGGTGTGTTCATAAAACTTGAGTATATAAGCGGTTTTTGTTCACTTTAGTTTCACAGGATTTGTAATTATGCCGGAAATTCAACGAAATATTCACATTTCGTTATAGTTTGATTTTAAAGGAACACAGTATCTCGTCTCTCTCTCTCTCTCTCTCTCTCTCTCTCTCTCTCTCTCTCTCTCTCTCTCTCCACCAACCGGTGAATGATGTGCACTTCCGGTTAAGCCGCGTTCGTCAGTTGTTTCACGAATCAAAGTGTCTTGTGACGTCAAGTGAATTCCCTTTTTTTTTTTTTTTTATGTCACCTCCCTGGTTTGCACGTTTCCGTCCCAGTGGAAGAAAAAGCGTGAAAATGTGGACGTCAGAAATCGCTTTTCTCAGGAACGTCAACGTGAAGTGGACAAAAAATAAGTGATTTTGTTGGCAAAGAATTAGGGTGAGATTGCCTCCAGGGTAATCGATCAGTTTTTTTTTTTTTTGTACTGTTTCATTTGTGCTTGGGTAGTTCTGTAATTACAATTTTCTTTTTTTATATAAATTTTGGTTATTCATTTGTCAAGTTCGAAAAAAATCCTGTAAATGAGTATTAATCATATATTTTTTTAAAACAAATTACTTTTAATTGAACTAGTCTTCCGTTTGATTTGAGGGTGACTGAACTTGCCAGCTCTTAAAACCGTTATTTTTCTGTCACGTTGCTCATTGCCTGTGCAGGTGATGCAGTGTGAAAGTTCTTTGGTAATGTAGTGTGTGAAAACCTTCATATCGATAGTCTGTATATCTCTTAAGTCTTTATATTTATGAAGACTTGTCTCCTCATGTTGCTGTCGGTTTGCTCATTTCTAAGTTTCATCCAGCACTACTGGTTTTCATTCAGCTCAATTCAGAAATATTTAGTAACTTTCCAGAAGCTTTGCTGTGGCCCTCTCTCTCTCTCTCTCTCTCTCTCTCTCTCTCTCTCTTCTTGCTTAGAACTTTTAGCATTCGTATGAAGATGAGGTGATGATAATTTTGCTCCTACTGATAAAACCACATGTTAAATCAACAGAAGATTTACTTTTCCTTTTGTGCAACTATTGCCATTTGCTGTGTACTGTAAGTAAATCGTGGTTGTATACAAAGGAAATATTACAGAATGATGGAAGGAAACGGCTTTGGCAAATTCAGGGGTATTTTGTGACCTTTGACCCATTAATGGAATTCGGGTTTCGTAAAACTGTGTTACCTTGGAAGGGAATTGTTGGCTGTCTGTATTTTATTCTTGATGTTTCCGTTGTAGCAAGAAATTCCAGCGCCACGTAATATGTTTCGATATGGCCTACTTTAACGAAAATACGTCATTGAAACAGTTTATCATTTTTATTTTTTTATATTTTAAAAGCCAGAGTCGTCGGTACCATGTGTATATATAATTTATATATATATCCTTTTTATATACCAGAGAGTGGTTGGTATGATGCGTATTTTTAGATTTTTTCCGTTTATTGTAAGAAATCTGAGCTAATCTTTTCAAACTTCATCTCTTCATTTTCAGACCTTATGATGTTAATCAAAGGATACAGTTTTTGCTACCAAGAAAATCGGACAAAAGAAATTTTTACGATGTAGGAGTTTATGTTAACGCATACTTTTTTAGTTTTCTGAAAAGAAAACTATTGTGCCGGCTTTGTCTGTTCGTCCGCACATTTTTCTGTCCGCCTTCAGATCTTAAAAACTACTGAGGCTAGAGGGCTGCAAATTGTTATGTTGATCGCCCAGCCTCCAATCATCAAACATACCCAATTGCAGCCCTCTAGCCTCAGTAGTTTTTATTTTTATATAAGGTTAAAGTTAGCCATAATTGTGCGTCTGGCAACAATACATGCCAGGCCACCACCGGCCCGTGGTTAAAGTTTCGTGGGCCCGGGCGCATACAGCAGTATACCGAGACCACCGAAAGATAGATCTATTTTCGGTGGCGGTGGCCTGTACCGTACAGTAAATTCGATTGCGCTTAAGAACCTTCGGCGCATGTTTTACTTTTTTTTTTTTTTTTTTTTCAAATCGCAGTTATCACTTTAAAGTCACTGTAGAGCACTGATCTCTGTCTTGTTGTCTTTACGGTGGAAAAATGACAAGTCTGGTGTCCAGTGATACTGAATTGTCGTTTTGACATGAAAACAAAAACAGACGCTCGCGCGCGTGCGTATGGGATGTATGGTTAACATTCACTGCTATACTGAAGGAGGTATGTTACCAAGTGGCAAAGCGCCGCTTATGGCATCAGACCATGCAATTACATTGCGAACTGGTTCTAGTCGTTTTGGGGTTTTAGTTCTCTCTCTCTCTCTCTCTCTCTCTCTCTCTCTCTCAAGGTCCCTAAAAGACTAAAACCAGTTAGCTGACAAATAAAATTATGAATATGCTAACAGGAAGTAGTATCGAAGATGAGTGTGTTATTACGTAAAACGTATCTTCATAACTGAGAGATTCTCTCTCTCTCTCTCTCTCTCTCTCTCTCTCTCTCAGTTGCGAAGTTTACTTATTACGTAACAACGCAGTTACTTCGATACTACTTTCTGCTAGCACATTTTCATAATTTGTGTGGCCCATTAATTAATATATCGAACTATGCTAATAAGTTCCTCTCCGCTTTTTAGTAATTCATCTTTTCCATTTTGCGCGCGCGTGTGGGTGTGCTTGTCTATTTGGGTAAGTATATATGGCTACTTGTCCTTGGGCGAATGATGACCATATTATTATGGCTTGGCAGCAAGCCTCAATCTTCCTCTAATGTTTTCAGTAAAAAAAAAATTACTTTGACATTGAAATGATAACGCCATGGAATTACGACTTTTAAATTTCAAGAAACAGATTTGGACAGCTTTACCCCTCCATCTACATACTTTACTTCCAATACGTGTATTTATTATGGAAGCTGATTTGACTCGTGTGTCGGGTCTGATTTGCAGCTGGGCGTTTGAATGCGACATCGGCAAGTCATTGCCGAGTTCCCGCCGGATCAAAACGTGTCAGTTGTGTCATTCACTTATTTAAAGCGATTCATTCTCACTGCATTAAAGGTTATTCACGTAGGCGATATAGTGGTATCGCCCATACATTAAACAGTCATCATCATCATCATCGCCTCCAACACCGTGTGACGCAAGCGGCGTCAGAAATTCTGCCAATCATGTCTTTCCGGTACTCCCTGTACCACAAATCTCCACTTATCTGTAGCTTTCTTCTTCCCTCCCGCCTCGTAGGCGGTTAGTGCTGTCAGTGTACCTCACGCGGTGCATTGTATGCATTACCCTTCGCCCCTAGTTGCAACCACTTTCATTCCTGTTACTATACCTCTGTTTACATTCTCTTTCTTCCAACTTACTTTCCACCCTCTCTTAACAATTGTTTCAACATTATTTTCAGCCCTGAATGATCTCATAGATCCCAGCGCTTGGCCTCTGCCCTAAATTTTATAGTCCAGTTCCAATCTTGAGCCTTCCATCTCGTGGTCTTTATCACGTAGGTCTAGGTCGTCCGTTTAACTCTACATCATAATCTCGTACACGTATTGAGTGACTGTAATTTCCCTATGGCATCATTTCTCACTTTGTCCTGCTGTTAGACTTCTAATATTCATTATTATTCTTAAAGCTTTCTTCTCAAATCGACAAAATCTCTTAGATTATCATTGTCCTATCGCGAGTAATGTCGTTACAAGCAAAACAGATCGTACTAGACATACATTGCATATCCTTCCGTAAGCAGTTTGTCTTGATTTCCAAATCTTGCTCAGCTGGCCCATCGTTGAATGTTCTTTGTCTTCCACTACTGTACATTCCAGCTCATGGTAACCTGTACTAGAGATTGTTCCTAAATATTCGAAAGATAGCCTCATGAAACCAGTATAACATTATTATTATTGGTGGTGGTGATGGTGGCGTCAGTGGTCTACCGCACTATAATGGCATCTATCGTTCCTGTCTTGTGATCGTCTCTTCTTTTTTATAGCTTATAGTCATCCTTTTCCTGCAGACTTTGGTCCCATTGATATAAGGATAAAACCCCCGCTCCACTTGTGAAGACTAGATGTAATAATATGGTTATAACGCATTCTGTGATACTGATACACATCAATTATTATGTTAACCAAAGTAGTCTGTTCATAGTTTTTCAATATGTTTGGTTCGTATAAATTGAAATGCATGGTTCTGTACGAGTGGTACACGCATACATACATATACATATTCATACAAACATACGTACAGACATACATGTTTGATAAAATCAAACATGCAACTTATATCTCAGTGCGCTCTGCAAATGTCTTTGAACTTGCTTTATAGAGTGATCACCTGTAAAATGTCATGCGTCTGCGCGATTTCTTGAAAACAGAAAATATCTTCTCACGCATTTCCCCAGAACTCGAAACAAGTCAACAAGAACTTGCTCCGGGTCGACTTCGGAAGGGATATTGGCATGGCATTAAACAGTGGCGGTATTCGTGGAATTACAGTCATTTTTGGAGCGCATCACCGGGGTCACAGTGTCCCTGCAATGTGAAAACACGGTCCAGATTCATGCTATTTTCGGACAGGAATGTGGGCATGAATACTGGTTTGGACACGCAAGGAGAGGGAAAAAATATCAGGACCTTAAACCCACCACTAGTCTTTTTTGCGGATTTTATTTTTGCGGGCTTTTGTTTTTATGTGTGTTCTTAGGAAGTGGCTGGAAAGGGGAAAAATATGAGTCTTGCAGCTTCCATTAGACGTTTTTTTGCGGATTTTATTTTCGCGGACTTATGTTTTTATGTGGGCTCTTAGGCAGTGGCTGGAAAGGGAAAAAATGAGTCTTACAGCTTCCATTAGACTTTTTTTTTTTTTTTTGCGGATTTTATTTTCGCCGACTTGTTTTTATGTGGGCTCTTAGGCACTGGCTGGAAAGGGGATAAAAATATGAGAGTCTTGCAGCTTCCATTAGACGTTTTTTTTGCGGATTTTATTTTCGCGGACTTATTTTTTTATGTGGGCTCTTAGGCAGTGGCTGGAGAGGGAAAAAATATGAGAACCGTACATTTTCCATTAAACTTTTTTTTTTTTTTTTTTGCGGATTTTATTTTCACGGGCTTTTGTTTTTATATTGGCTCTTAGGGAGTGACTGGAGAGGGGGAAAAATAGGAGGGCCATACAGCTTCCATTAGACCTTTGTTTTGTAAATTTTATTTTCGCGAACTTTTGTTTTTAGACTGACTCTTTGGCAATGGCTGTTGGATTGCTTGTTTCGGTATTTCCATTTCTCTTTATTGCCAAGAATGGATTTCTATCCCAACTACACGACCATCTTTCGAATAGACTTTCAAGATTCACCGTACCCTATTTGCTTTTTGCCATGGGCTAGACATTTTATTATGAGAGAGAGAGAGAGAGAGAGAGAGAGAGAGAGAGAGAGAGAGAGAGAGAGAGAGTAATAACAATTCATGAAAAGAATAAATTTACAGTTTCCGTAAGTTATTCTTCAAATTGTTTCCATGAGGATGTGCCACTCACGCAAGAGAGAGAGAGAGAGAGAGAGAGAGAGAGAGAGAGAGAGAGAGAGAGAGAGAGAGATTTTACCTGGTCTTATCTTCTTTGTGGTTGGGAGATTACCTCGTCAAGAGAGAGGGCCAGAGGGAGAAAGAGAGAGTGAGGCTCTCCAAAGGCCATTACTCTTCTGAAGATGATGAGAAATTTCAAGGTCAGGTATTACCGAGTTTGTCACAGTGCGCAAAAACAAATTAAGGTTATTCTTTACTCACATGCTATAAGGAAGTGGAATCTTTTGCGTCTACGTACTGCATGGATTGTGACGCACGCGCTGGCGCTTTCCTTTGTGTGCTGTTTATTGGATTAGAAGCGTAAGATATACGAGGAACAGGTTACGTCAGATCTCAAGATCATGCTATGATTTTGTAAACGTGTTTATCATTTTCATTGATATACCTCTATTTAGTCTTCAGTAACACATCAGAAACGTATATTGAATCTCTCAAAGACATTAACAAAAGGGACTTTTATATATCGGTCTGCCTTTGAGGGTTATGTACGGAATCTCTTTAAAAATGAGACGAGAAGGAAGACAACTTGGTGGCTTGGTAACCCGATCGTGGCTTTGTGGAGTTGTGGTGGGTTTGTGTTGTGTCATACAGAGAGCCTGCAGGGTGGACATTTTGGGAATGCCACACTGCTGCTGTCAATCATGGTCTGATGATGATCAAGGGTTGGATTGCCTAGCCCTAGTGGAACATTAATGAAAGCAGTTATTTTATTATAACGATAATTATCGGTTTTATGTTTAGGAAAGTCACGAAACCTCTGCAAATGTAAATAAGTGCGTCCCATTTAGTACACTAGGGTTGTTTTCTCCAGTAATCTGACACTTACTATACTGCTAAAATCAAACAAAAAGCAATTTCTGCTTCATCTTGGTTTTGGTGTGAACGTAATTCGTGTAGGGAAGCTCTAGAAGTGGAATGTGTAAGGTGGCGTGTTGCAGTGTTATGCAGTGCCATCTTGCGGCCGATGAATCTTCTCGGAAAGCTGCGACAGATTAAGTTTGCTACTCACGTTGGAAGTTCATCGTGTACCTATACTCTTTTTGTTTGTTTCACTTTTAGAATGTTAATTCGTTTTTAATGGGATCGAGGTAAATTAAATGAATACAACTCTGTTGAATATACACGAGTTTTCCTTCTTTGTAACTTTCAGTAGATGGGAGTCACTTGATAATTGTCTACCTTTTTTACTTTCAGTATTCCCAGGCTTGACTTTCAAGGTTTACTGGACCCTATTTGCTTTTTGCCATGCGCTGGACATTTTATCATGAGAGAGAGAGAGAGAGAGAGAGAGAGAGAGAGAAGGTAATGAAGGATTGTAGATTCACCGGACCTTCGTTGCTTTTTGCCATGTGGTGGACGTTTTATTATGAGAGAGAGAGAGAGAGAGAGAGAGAGAGAGAGAGAGAGAGAGAGCTAATGGATGATTGTAGATGGAAACAGATTGAAAGATAGCAGAGAAGGGAGGGATACAAGGGATAGGGTTCTCTCTTCTCCTCTCTCAATTCTACAGTCAGTCCATTGCGAAAGGCGTGACGTCACAATAGAAGACTGTCTGGACTTGGGTCTTCTGAAGAAGAGCCTGGGTTTGGGTGGAAGGAGTCAGGGGACTAGGGCTGTTGGAAATGGGGATAGGCGGTGTCACACAAAGAGAGAGAGAGAGAGAGAGAGAGAGAGAGAGAGAGATGGCGTGCTAAAGGGAGAAAACTTTGGCGCCTACGTGCCGTCGTCAGCCCCAAAGCACACGAGGGAGTTTCGCGACAAAGGTTGTTAGAGTAATTTTATGTTTTCAAGAGGCAAGCGGTGACTCAGATTGATGTTGCTCATCAGGACACCATTTTTACGCTTCGTCTGTCTTCTGTGACGTAGGGCTAACCGGCGAGGTTCAGTGGACATTTGCTCAATCTCTGCTTGGTGCTTCTGTCTAGAGAATACTAATGTTAACACCCGGGAAGAATTTGGTTTGTTATGTTGTTTAACACTGAAGCGCCGTATTTTTTAAATTATTTAACTTTGAGAATAATCTTAGGTTCTGGTCCAGTTTTATGCAGTCAGACTTTTCAGACACTGCACGTAAAATAGAGAATAAAATAAATTTCGCGAAGATGCATTAGACCTGTATAGTAAACAGACAATGTTCACATTATGCCCTTACTCTTCTATAAGCAAAGGAGCCGTAATGTCAATACGTACTCTTTACTAATGGAAATATATTCCCATACCCTTTATGTAATAATGTTAGCTACAGTACGCTGGGCAATTAATTCACTTGACAGGGAATATTAAATATCCCTATTTTTTGTTACGTTTTACATCTTTCTAGTCATCATGGCACATCAGACTGATGTTCCCTTTCTCTTGTCTTCCACAGGTAAAATGGAATGATCTTCGTAATCGAATTTACACCGGTAACCTCTTCCTGGAAAGGTAACTGGTAAAGAATGGCTGTGAGAGTGAACCGAGGCTGTCTTCTCGTACCTCTAGATTTTCTTGGATAGACGCGCTTGAATTAACCTTTCGGTTTTCGTCTTATCTTACCGGGTTCATGGGCTGGTTTTGTAGAGCTAGGGCCTTCAGCCTTTCGTGTGAAAGTTGGGTCTACTCTCTGATAAGTATTTGCCAGCTGTTTTGTCAATCGCTGAAGGCTTAGTCACACGATCATACTTAAATGATAACATGATCATCAGGCGGTTTCAGACGCCCACCCCAAATGCACAGACAACCTCATTCGGCGCTGTGTACAAGCTTTTTGGGACAGTAGGCGTTGCAGTTGCATTAAGAATGAGGAAAAAGAAGAATTGATCTTATTTGGCAAAGGACTGATTGTTGGACAAACCAGATTTTGTATGCTTAATCGATGAATAGAGATAAGAACAAGAGAACTGGTTTAATATCAGATTGTCGCAAGAGAAGTCAAGCTCAAGTTCTTTTTAGTGTTTCATGAGGGCAGATAAAGCCTTAGTCCTCAAAAGTCTTTATGAATATTGAATTTTAACGAACACGGGGCTGTTTTTTCCATAGAGCGTCAATAATTTTTTCCTTGGTTTTTTGCTGATACGAATATGAGCCTGTAGTTGGGATAATGTGAAAGATGATGGTTCATTTTTGTTCCTTTTGTCAAGTATAGACGCTTTGCTTCCCATGTAAGATTTAAGGTTGATAAGATTCTCTCTCTCTCTCTCTCTGCATAGATATGTTTTTGCTGAAGCAACACCTTATCAACTTTTATTCTTGTCCAGATTATTATTATTATTATTATTATTATTATTATTATTATTATTATTATTATTATTATTATTATTATTATTATTATTATTATTTTGTCCCTAAGTTATTACGGAGAAAATAAAAATTTTCAAGACCTTTTGAGGCATAAGTTCAGATTTAAGACAAGACATTAGGTTTCATACTGCAAGGCTAGATACCACCGCAGTTTTGCAGACGATTTGTTCTTTGGAGAATTTAAGACAATTTCGCGCCGGAAGAAATTTTTAATTTTATCAAATCAGGATCTGATTTATTCTTTAGATGAGGTTGTTTATTGATAGTTGATATCCTGAAGAAAAATGAAAGAGCCAAAAATCATGTACCGATGACTAATTTTGTCATCACCGCTGTGTTATTTTCAAATACGTAGAGAGAGAGAGAGAGAGAGAGAGAGAGAGAGAGAGAGAGAGAGAGAGAGAGAGAGAGCGCTGATGTTAATGAAGGGCATGAAGATGAATCTATTGCGTCTTGGTAGTAAGCTTACAACATTTCTTTAGTGACCTTTATTCATTACTTCTAAATAGTTAAATACACTATTAATACACTGGACTCTCTTAGAATATAGAGTTTAGGCCAAAGGCCAAGCGCTGGGACGTATGACGTCATTCAGCGCTGAAAGAGAAAGTGACTATACGAAGGTTTGAAAGGTGTAACAGGAGGAAAACTTTACAATTGCACTGTGAATCGATTGTCAGGAGAGGGTGGGAAGTAAGATGGAAGAAGTAGAGTATGAACGGAGGTATAGTAAAAGGAATGAAAGAGGTTGAAGCTAGGGGCCGAATGCAAGCTGCAAAGAACCTTAAGTAATACCTACAGGACACCGCATGAGGTGCACTGACGGCACTTCCCTCCTCCGGGGACTGGGCGTTCTTGAAACCACTAAGTACCTATATCAGAGTTGGTGTGCTGTGATAAGATCGGTAGATCCATAAGCTCCTCTGTGTTCTTTTGGTCCTAAATGTTAAAGATATAACAGTTTTCTCCTCACCGCTGGTACTATAATGTTGAGGTGTTATATTGTTTACTAATTTAAGGGTTAGCTGTGAATATTTCTTAAGAACATAGCATTAAAACTTAGGAGTTAAGCAATGGACGCATAAATATTGATGTCATTAAGTCATAAATGAACACATACCAAGAAAGAGAGTTGAGCAATGGACACATAAATATTGATGTAAAGTCATAAATGAACACATTTACCAGGAAAACGAGTTAAGCAATGGACGCATAAATATTAATGTTAAGTCATAAATTAACACATTTAATACTAAAAAATACTAGTCTAAAATAAATCTTGTCTAAAATTTAGACAATGACTCCTTGCATTTATCTAAAATGATCAGGCAATTGGCTTCGCAGCTTTTGATTGAGAGAGTACGGTAGCAGGTGAAAGTGTTGCGCGTTGTTTTATCAGTGTTCTGCATTACTGTAATTGTGCTAGTTTGTAAACACGATGGTCTTTATCCTCTTTGCTTCTTGCATCTGGGAGTGTGTTTTTCCTCATCTGTCTTTTCTCCTTTTACTCGTGACTGCATAGTGGACTGTTACTGAATAGAGACTTACCCAGCTTTTAGTACAGTTAAGCTTATGTGGAAACGTCCATCTATCCATAAGTTCACACATACTGTACATGCATACATACATGCATACACTATACATACATATATTTATTTATGTATATGTATATATATATATATTCATGTTTATACATATGTGTAATTATATGCATATATATTTATATTTTTATGATTATCTATCTATATATATACCATCTTTAGTGATAATCTGAAATTTACTAGACGTTTAACGAACACCGTCTTTACCTTGAAAGCGAATATTAGCTATACGCGTTTTCGAAAGTCTCTTGACTTCAAAACTATCACTATATTGTAGTCATAGACGACTCGGTGGTCACAACCTCTTCTTGTTGAAGCTTTGACTCATTCATTGCGATTTATTCTGTCATAAAGCCCAGCTTATGGAGTTACAAGTGAACGGTAGACCTCTATTTGGAAGTTGTATTTCGAATGGTTTTGAATTAGTCCTAACAGACGAACAAAGATAATATTTCTGCCTAGTTCCACGGTACACACACTTAGTGATGCACTGCAGCCATTTAGCTATACGAAGAGGCGATATTTTTAACTTGCATAGGCCAGACTCGTCTCTCAACTTAAGGAGAATGCAAATGTGTTTGTGTTCGACTCTGTCCAGCGTGTTTGCCGTTCTCCCAGTAACCTTATTTATATATGCTGGTGGACGTCTCGGCTATTGTACTTGTATGGTCTTGGTTGCGTATAGCGGTCGTTCTTGGAAATGAATGTCTGTCTGTTAACACAGAGAGAGAGAGAGAGAGAGAGAGAGAGAGAGAGAGTATTGCTCAGTCGAATTCTCTGGTGGATATTTTGTTTTCTCGGGCTAGATTTTAAGATTAAATCTGGGCTTGGGCCTAGTAAAGCGTTATGATACTCTTGGCTGACAGTTATGGAGGATGAAGTGGTAAGGTTTTATGCACTTTCGCTCTAAGCAACAGGGATAAAAAGGTTGAGGCTAGTTGCTTGGCAATAAATTCTCTTGTCTTTGTTAATCACTGTTTTTGTTAATTTTTCCCTTTGTATATGTTAAATACGCGAGTTGATGTACACATCATGTTGCCATTATCTCAATACGTATTCTAGCTCTGCTGTGCCCAGGATATGTCTGTTTTATCAGTGGAAGTGTGCACACACACAATCTCGTCTCCATCACTCTGTTTCATGTTTATTGTGAGACGCTTGTCCGAAGTTGGAAGAACGGTCGGCCTGACGTACTTTGTGATGGCATTCAATTAGTATTCTATGGCTGACCATGGGTAATGGGGTAGGTGTGGTCTAGGGGGGCAGAGAGAGAAAGATGACGAGGAGGGTGTTTGTCAGTGTGATTGGGAAGTGGTGGGGTTGGGGAGAAGGGGAAGGACTAAGGACTTGTAGTGTTAGGTAAGAGAGGTGGGGGATTGTGGGGAGGGGTGTTCGGATGAGAATTTGTGCGTGGGATGGCTGGTAGATGTCGTCCATAGTTGGAGGAAGGGGGTCCTGGTTTCGTGTTCATTTGCATACTCAGAACCAAGGTCTTTGCTGAAGTATTGCCGCTGGTTTATATTTTTGTTTATGTTGAGGTGCTCCAGTCTTTTTTTGTTCATTGAAGGAAATCTCTGTGGTCGATTGGTAGAAATGCTGTTAAATAATTAAAGCCTACTGTTACCTAGTCAGTATACTTCCTCATATGTTCCTTAAGACCTTGACACACTTATTTAATCGACGAAATTGGCGGGAAAAGAAAATCATGTACAAAACAGGCTGTTTTATGTGAGGCCAGCTCTTCGCGAGCAGTAGAGAGAGAGAGAGAGAGAGAGAGAGAGAGAGAGAGAGAGAGAGAGAGAGATATGGGAACAGATTTGTCTTTCGAGAAAAAAAGAAACTTGCCATTTGATCTTTGATGGTCTCTTTCCAATATGGTGGCACCGCCATCTATGAGACTTATGAGGATGTCAGTTTATCAGGTGGTAGTCGTCAATATCGCAACGGCTTGATGTCGTTTTCCCTTCTTTGTGCTGCCTTGCGGTTTTGATCGTTAATTTCGTGGACACGTATAGCTAGTCGGAGATCTAGGCGCTGCTTGTGCTTATGTTATTGGATTTTTGAAATTAATTAACGACTATGACTCAAAGTTCTTATTGGTTTTATGTAGAAGAAAACTATTGAGATGGCTTTGTCTGTCCGTCCTCAGATCTTAAAAACTACTGAGGCTAGAGGGCTGCAAATTTGTATGTTGATCATCTACTCTCCAATCATCAAACATACCAAATTGCAGTCCTCTAGCCTCAGTAGTTTTTATTTTATTTAAGGTTAAAGTTATCCATGATCGTGCGTCTAGCAACGCTATAGGACATGCCACCACCGGGCCGTGGCTGAAAGTTCCATGGACCGCAGCTCATATAGCATTATACGTTGTATAGAAAACTCTTCAGCGCATTTGTTACTTGTTTTTATTAATAGTACCACTACCTCAAATAATAATATTAATACTGTAATTGTCTGTCATTCTAACCATTGTAGATAGGTTCATTTTTGTTACATTATTTATTCTTTCAAATTGTTTATAAGCTTTCATTTCAATTTCTGTAACGAAATGTGTTTAAATTTTGTATATTGTAAGACAAATTTTGTTTAAATTTTGTATATTGTAAGACCGTACTGTTATGTCCACTTGTATGTGGGAAAAAAGTATTCTTCGATTAAAAGCCTTAGATATCATAAAATGAAATATTAATATTTTTTGGAGATTTGCATATTATCGGAAAGTGCGTGTCATGACCTTAAAGAACCTGGAAAAAACTCGACCTGACCTTTTGAGCCGAGCTGTTATCAGGACCTGCTTTCAAGCACAAAGAGCATTTTTCGTAAGTAAAGGGGAAAGAGATACTAGATAAATTGCCCACCTCTCCTTGATGTTAGCATGTTCAGAATGTGTCTGGGGGAAGGGGGCCACTCTGTGGTCATATCCCGTCTTGGCTAATAAGGGAGGAGCGAACGCGCAGAACGGCACGTTGGGTGATACTGAGGCTCTCGAGAGAATCTTATGTAGAGGACGTGAGGGGTAAGCCGTCCCAAAGACAAATCCCTTTTATTACTACTACTACTACTACTAGTCCTACTACCCCCATGGAGAGGCGAGTCAGCTGATTAACCTGAGGTAATACTTCGAATACATAACTAGTAATCATTAACAATCACATAAGTTGAAGAGAAGGTACTTGGGTAATTATTGCAAATGAAGATATACACATGAAATTGATGAAACCTGGTCGGAATTGTTTGAAGAGTTTCTGGTAATACCTATTTTCTTAACGATACAGAAGACCCGACAATACATTTATTGCGTCTCTGCTCATGTATTAAACAGTTTCCTTTGTTACATTCTTTCCTATCTCGGTGATTAAACGTAAAAAAATTGTACCTGAAGAACTACGCAGTTTAAATGCAGTAACCTCACTATCTGTCACTTCTGTCAGAGCCACTGATTCAAACCTTTGTTAATTGTATTCTCGGGGGTTTCTACAACCTTGCTAGTGTATACTTTTCCGACGTCTTGATTTTTGCTGATTTATTATCAGCATTATTATTAAGCTTTAGAATTATTACTTAGGTTTCGGTTTTTGTATTTTATTGGTAAAAGTATGGATGACATTGTGGCGTTATTTCTACCGTTGAATTTGTATTTAACCATGAATAAATTGTTAGAATTAAGCTAAGACTATAAAAATCGAGCGTTTGAAAATTTTAACTAATTATCTTGTATAAATTTAACATTAGTGCTTATGTAAACCCAAGTACCGCCGTTATTCGACCTACCGGTCATTACAGCATAGAAGTAATCAATTACACCTGACGTCACATTAATAATATAGATTTAATGGAATCGACATCCCGAGAAACAAGCGCATGCGCACAAGTGAGCCCTTGACCCAGCTGAACGAAATGGCGCGTTCATTTGGCCGATGTCGGTGCATAGTAGGCATTATGTGATAACTCACGCTTTGAATGGAATGTAATTACGAAGGCTGTCTCTTTTAATTCGTCGTTTCCTATTATTTTTGACGTTGCTTTATTTCTTTTATGCTCTTTTAAAAGCCATTAGTTGGTAACGAATGTTTTAAGTCACGTTTCTTGAGGAGTCTTTTAAGTTTTTCTTTTCAACATTGGTAGATTTTATAGTATATAGTGAAATTTCCTGACTAGATGATTCGTAGGTGCTAAGTCATTTTAACCTGGCAAAGAGGTATATGAGAAGTTTAGGTGATATTAATGAAAGCAAAGTCACAATCTGTTACCATCACTTGTGTGGAAGTAGTTGTTATATTTTAAAGTAAACTCATGGGAAGATATTGGGCTGCTTTACTGGGACGTTGGCTCAGACAAAGTAAGAGTTCATTAGATAAAACTGTGCCGTAATATTTAGATCTTGGGAGTTTTTTCTTTTTAAGATAAAATTCTGTGCCGCAATATTTAGATCTTGAAAGAGTTTATTTGATGAAACTATGAGCCGTAATATTATTTACATCTTAAATACGAATACTAATTTTTCTGAATCACGAGGAACTATATTTTACGCCGTTAACTTTGTATATCTTCTCAGATTTGCAGTACATAAATCATCATTCCTTCTGAAAGCTTAACTGGGAAAGTTTGTTCAATGAGTTCACACTCACTGTCTTTCTCTCTCATCTAAGGACATCTTATTCTGTAGTGGCGGTAGAGGTCTGAAATGAGAGAGAGAGAGAGAGAGAGAGAGAGAGAGAGAGAGAGAGAGAGAGAGAGAAGACGTAATACATTTGCGGTTGGGCTTAGTAATTATGTAATTGTTGACGGATCTCTCTTGAAGTCTGTCAGTGCCATCCAGGATGCATGATCTATTTTTTTTTATTATACTTCTAGTGACCTTAGTTTTTGGCTTGCAGTGGAAGTCGATTTATTGTAGTTTCCTGCTTAGCAACTACCGTAGCTTCGTAGTTTTTTAGGACAGAATATCTCACACGCTTAACCTTCTCTTAAAATGAAACAGTAATGATAAAAGAGTAGAGTTCAGCAAAAACGGAATATGACAAAGAAAACGAAACATGATAAAGAAAACGGAAATGATAAAGAACCCTCAACAAGGAACCGAGAAGCATTAGACGTCTGCGTGAGAATAAGCCGAACTTAAATAAAATGAATCCAAAGAAACGGACTGGCAGTGGCGGCGCATCTGAAGGCAAAGGGCTTTCGGTTCGGTTACTTTAGGGTGAAAGTCTCGAGTCTTTGCCTTGGATTTTTGTCTCCAGCGCTTTTGTGGGTTAGCCTTGTCGTCATCTTCAAGGTCACTGGTACTACTGAGGTTCACCAAATGGCCGGACTTGGTTTTTCTCTTCTGTTGTTCGTTTTTATTGCTTTTCCAGATTTTTGTAAATGATTTTGTATGAAAAAGTTTGTTGCTTTACTTGATCGTTGTAGGTTATTTGCATTTGACTGCAAAAATTATGGCTGGTCTTCATGTAAGTGCACTGTATATTCGATTTAAAAAAAAAAAAAATTTTAGTTACTTCTCTCGCACCATTATTTTGCTTTTGTCTTATCATACACCCTCTCAGAATTCTTCCCACTGTTATATAATTCATATTTCAATTATTCCACATTCTTTTTCACCCTTCATACTTCATTCTTCACCTATTCATTCTTCGTTTCCTCCGCATTCTTCATCCATTCGTTCTTGGTCATTTCATTCTACCCTCATTCAGTCTGCGCACGCGCTTTAATTCATGCTCGCTCGCAAGCCGCAGGTGCACTTTGCTTTTACACCGTGTGGTCAGGTGTCGTAAAATATCCAAAATGAAGAAGAGAAGTGTAAATGGACGCACCTTTGTTTATTTTGAGAAGTGAAATCATATTAGAATTCTTTTTGTGCAGTAGTCTCGTGTACTTGTTTGTTTGTATTGTGGCGTCCGAGACCTTATTCATTATTGCCATGCTGACCGCGAAATTTTTGTTTGTTCAGTAATATTGGCATTTCTTCACTTGTTTATGTTTGTAATGTTGGAGGAATCACCTTTTCCTTGGAAGCCAAATGTGTCAGGTTAGAAGCATCTGTCTTCATTGTATTACAACATTTGGTTTGAAAGATCTGTCTTCATTGTATTACAACATTTGGTTAGAAGCATCTGTCTTCATTGTATTACAACATTTGGTTAGAAGCATCTGTCTTCATTGTATTACAACATTTGGTTAGAAGCATCTGTCTTCATTGTATTACAACATGTGGTTAGAAGCATCTGTCTTCATTGTATTACAGCATCTGGTTAGAAGCATCTGTCTTCATTGTATTACAGCATCTGGTTAGAAGCATCTGTCTTCATTGTATTACAGCATTTGGTTAGAAGCATCTGTCTTCATTGTATTACAACATGTGGTTAGAAGCATCTGTCTTCATTGTATTACAGCATCTGGTTAGAAGCATCTGTCTTCATTGTATTACAGCATCTGGTTAGAAGCATCTGTCTTCATTGTATTACAGCATTTGGTTAGAAGCATCTGTCTTCATTGTATTACAATTGAGTATGGTCGACCGAACGTGTAGTTTTATTCTATTGAATTAGTGTTCTACATGTTTTTAGATTTTTCGTCCGATTTAATAGGTGTGATCGTGTTTAAAAAAAAAAAAAGTGCATTTAATGACTCTGCATCAAGTATGTTTTCTGAACCCTCAAGACAAAGCAGGTTTTCTTAACACAAGATTTAAGGGATTGGAAAATATAAAATTTGTGGGATTTATTCTGACACCCATAACTATAATCAGCATTATATCTCGCTGTTCATTCATCACTATTACTTGTAATGAATTATAATAGATTTAAAAAAAAATGTGATTACCACACATATCCAGTCCCTGCCCAAATTTTTGAACCGCAGCAAATCAAAAAATTATATCTGATATCATCACCCAGTATGACTTGCAGCCTATGACATTCCAACATTTACTGGAACGTGCAATGATGCTAAGCCAAAACAATGATAATTGGGTGATTGGCAGACTTATTTTTTATTCCTTACAAAAGATTGGTGTAATTTTTTTTTTTTTTTTTTTTTTTTTTTTGCCTTTTCATGCGAAAGAATTCAGTATTGTGAGTTGAAGTAATTTTTCATGTTTTAGTTTTCTGTGAAAGAAAACTATTGAGATGGCTATTTATCAGTCCGTCCGCACTTTTTCTGTCCGTCCTCAAATCTTAAAAACTACTGAAGCTAGTTAGAGGGCTGCAAATTGGTATGTTGATCATCCACCCTTCAATCATCGAACATACCAAATTGCAGTCCTCTAGCCTCAGTAGTTTTTATTATATATAAGGTTAAAATTAGCCATAATCGTGCGTGTGGCACCGCTGTAGGTGCCAGTAACACATGCCACCACCGGTTCGTGGCTGAAAGTTTCATGAAGCGCGGCTAAGAGTTTCATGGGGAGTGTCTGAGAGTTTCATACAGCTTTATACGTTGTACAGAAAACTCGATTGCGCCGAAGGAACTTCGACGCTCTTTTTTTTTTTTTTTATGGCTGCTCAGAAGGATTATGGTTAATGAAAAGTAATTTGTGGTTGTAGACGACTTCCTCGCTCTTATTGTGACAAAGCCTGCCTTCATGTTCAAGTGCGCTTGTCTTGAAGAGAGAGAGAGAGAGAGAGAGAGAGAGAGAGAGAGAGAGAGAGAGAGAGAGAGAGAGAGAGAGAGAGAGAGAGAATTGTAGTTTTAACCTTGGCATTCCTCATAGAAATATTTTTCTTTACGACAGATATTTATAGAAACCGAATTGAGACTATTATAATTTCGGCGCCGATGGAGGACTACGCCCTTGGCGCTCCTCTCCCTGTTACTACGAAGCGCGGACCAAGAAAAAAAAAATAAATAAAAAACTGGAAAAATAGAAGCCTTGTGCTTCTCTTGCTTTGATAACACACTTGAAAAAATAGAAGTTGGAGTATTGATAAAGTAAGAAAAAACAAAAATTTTCTTTCGTGCTTAGAAAGAGGCAAAACATGTGACAAGTCTTAAATATCATCCGATGATTTATTTTTACATTTCTTTCGCCGTCAAATCACGTGGCAATTCCGTGAGGTCATATTAATGACGCAACTTCCTTTTTCTTTTCATCATTAAGAAAATAAAAGACTAAGCGGGATCTAGATGTTTTTATTGAAAGATTTAATTAAAATTAAAGCGCCACCTTATTCCTAAAATCCTCAACCCCCCCCCCACCTCTGGTCCTATTTGTAGCCCTCGAGTCATTGTCCCGACCTAATTTCTGATCCTGGCCCTGGGTCCAGTTTATTATGGATTTGGCTTAAACGTCACGCATTGCATTGGTCCAGTAGTTGAGATTGTCCATATCCTGTTGTTGCAAAATGGAAAAGGGAGTTGCATGTTGATGATGATGATGATGATGATGATTACTCCGGTATTTTTTGCCAGAATTTCTTTTCAATTTGCTTATTTCCGTTATAAAGAGGTTATGCTCTTGAATTTATATGTGGTTTGTTTCTGTTTTCCGTGACTAGTATTAGTGTGCACCGTTAGTTATTTGTAATAAGTGAAATGATTGGTTAGACGTTTTCAAGTCTATATATCTCATTTGGCGAATTTCATGTGATTATAGAGCTTTTAAAAATTATTTGATTTTTCGAGGAATGATGCAATTACACCATGAGACTGCAGTCTGTTGAAAATCACTACTTATAACAGTAGTGTTTTTTTTTTTAAAGACTAATGTTTCCAAATTTGAGAAAGTTTAGCTGGCGCTCATTTGTGTTCAAACTTGTTTATGTTACCCTTTTAATTTAACAGACCTATGATGAAAACGTATTGAGCCAGTACCCTTACGTTTTACCTTCACAAGTTGATTCAAATTTAGCCTAAGAAGGGATAATATCTGTCAATTTCACTGTAGGGGAATAGTGCCGCCAGTGCACCTCATGCGGTGCACTGTAGGCATTACTGAAGGTTCTTTGCAGCGTGCCTTCGTCCCCTAGCTACAACCCCTTTCGTTCCTTTTACTGTACCTCCTTTCATATTCTCGTTCTTCCATCTTACTTTCCACCCTCTCCTAACAATTGATTCGTAGTGCAACTGCTTTGAGGTTTTCCTCCTGTTACATCTTTCAAACCTGTCAGTTCTTGTTTCAGCGCTGATTGTCCTCACTGGTCCCAGTGCTTGGCCTTTGGCTAAATTCTGTATTCAATTCAGTGCGATCTGTCCATTGTCTATGATAATTTGCCCGACATTATATATTTCTCAGTTTTCTTTGCATAATGAAAGTCAACTACTTTGCCGTACTCAGCCTGTACAGATTGCCATGGGACCTTGTGGAAAGGGATATCGCTATTCAGAAGCCTCTGCCGTTACGTCACCGTGACCAGGAATGCATGAAAATGCATCTTTTCATACGGAACGGGTCTAGAACGCGAGTGAATGATGGTTGTGCTCTCTCTCTCTCTCTCTCTCTCTCTCTCTCTCTCTCTCTCTCTCTTTGTTCCCATGGAAATTCGCCCATTCGTGAAATTGACTTTTCATGTCTGGTTAAGCGATTTTTCTTTCATCTTTTAATCGTGTAATGATGATGTAGGAGGGCTGGCTCTCTCTCTCTCTCTCTCTCTAGTGTCCCTCAGCTTAAAAGGCCTTTTCATTCACAAACTTTGCTAAGTGTTCGTTAGAAGTGCGTTGTAAGGGGATTGCGTTTGCGTTTTATTTAGTGATGCTATTAAAGTGATCATTATAATGCAATAAGTTATAAATTGAGCAATGCCATTTTTTTTGCACTTTTTCGTACATGGGAGTTCTTGATGCTATATGCTTCTGATATACACACACACACACACACACACACACACACACATACATATATATATATATATATATATATATATATATATATATATATATTATTATTTTAATACGTATTTTATACATAATGATACTAATATTTTATATATTGCATATGTATATATATAGTGTGCGTGTGTATTTATGTACTGTATGTGTGACTGTTTGTTTGTCTGTATGTACACTTCATTGTTGCGTTTGTGTTGCTCGGGTGCATTGAAGCCATTGCTATCATGCTAATCTACATAGAAACCGACCTCCTTAAAGGGAAGTATCGAAGGCGTGTCGTGCCCAGAATATCAATCAACGTCAAGGCCATGTATAGCTTTTTTTCTTTTCGTTTTTTTTGTATTTTTTTCTACCACACCTAATGACATTCCAAGCAAACCGGTTTTTTTCATTTGAGAATTATTTTGTTTGGTTTAAGTGCAATTTTGTCGTTACTGATTGAAAGGTAATTTGTTAGAAGTGTTGTGTGGTGTCAGTCAGAAAATTTACGTATGTGTGAAATGTAGGAAATTTATTTGTATTGTATTCATGTATTTGTTTGCCGTCGTTGTTGTTGAAAGGAAGTACTTACGTACTGTTTGGTAATTCTTATCTGCCTTTGCGTAACCACATAAACTACTAAAAATGTTAATGAATACAACGCCTGTTTATTCTCGAAGGAAGTCGCCCTTCTTCTTCTTCTTCCAAGTAAATAGTAGCCCTTTTTCATGAAACAAGAGTCAGCGTGAATGGAACGATGAAAAATGTCCCTGGCGGTGGCTGTTTCCTCTACCAGGAACTCGAATGAGTGCCTCCTCTGTGGTTAAAAAGTTGGAGTGTGTAGAGGACGAACTCCCTACTGCTCGAAAAGAACTGCATTTTCTTTGTTGTAGATTCTCGCTTCCGTTTTCTTTTTATAATCCTCCTGTGTTTCGGCACCGTTTTTTCATGTTGGTTTCCGTTTGAATTTCATTGTTATTTGGTCTTGTAACTCGCTTTCTCTCCTTTAAAACTGCATATGATCCTCTTTTTGCCATGCCTTATTGCGAGTCTTGCAAAATGGTAATGATTATAAAAATTATAACAGTTGATCCGTATCGTTTACTGTACATCCTGTACTGTATTGCTTTCTAGACCAGCAGTCACGGAGGAACCTCATTCTTAACAAGTAGTGTGCTCCGATTTGATGTTTTGAGTCCCCCATTTTAATTGATTTTTTATTATATCTGTTTCGTGGTATAAGAAACAACTTTTATTAATATTGGCCTTCGGTACAATGTAAGTGCATTAAAATAAACCGAAAGCGTGTAATCATCTCAAGAATTGATTTTTCTTGTTTCAGTACTTTTTTGACAACAATATTCTTCATCACTCTACTGTATGTTCCAATATTAGTTGGAATACAGGGGGATTGCACCGTCATCTGTCTCCCTCTCTCTCTCTCGCTCGCTCGCCCGCGTGCATGTGTATATGTATATGTGTGTGTGTATATATATATATATATATATATATATATATATATATATATATATATATATATATATATATATATATATATATATATATATATATATATATATATATATATATATATATAATTAGGGATATATTAGAGCATAAAAATATCTTATGAACGAAAAAGTGACATTATGAATATTACATATATGATACATTCCAGCTTAGTTAACATTTTAACGGCAAACGCTAATTAAATGCAAACTCGATCCCCTTGCAATGCACTTCTAACGTCACATTTGAAGCACGATCAAGTCACGGCGTAACTTTAGCAAAAACTCCTCCTTCGAGTAAGAATTTCTTGTATGGTACGACGCCGAGGGATTAAGCTGTCACGTGATAGCGAGGGGGGGGAAGGCTTTAAATGAGATTTTCATTCTCTCCGAGTGCCACCAAGGATAAACTAGCACAGTCATTCCTGTCAGTACTATTCACGACCATTGCTTCATACATCACGCTTGAGTGATGTCATCTGTTCGCTGTTATAAGGGATGTGGTGCCACGGTTGCAGGTTCCTTGAGATTCGTTATTTGTTTCTTTGCGTCATTTATCACATTTTCAGTCAGTTATAGTATATTTTACAATTTAAGTTTCATTATATTAAGGCAATTTAATTATATTTTATACAGTTCTTAAAAGACGGCAAAGAATACCTGATTAGTCTAACTACATATTTGAATTGAATAACATTTAAATGTAATAGAATTTTACAATATAATTACATTTAATTACCTTAATGCAGTGTATATACGTTTCGTAGAAGACTTCTAAATAAACTTGATTAAGCTTAGCTACGTATTTCAAAATCATTCGTAGGGCACTTAGTTGTGAATCCTTTTATGACAATTACCCGTGGTTCCAGTCCAGTAGTACTAATAGTGACACCATCACAGCCAGTGGTGCTCAGCTGTTGCATGTAAGCTGTACAGAATCCTATAATGACCGCGGAGAACATAAAAGTACTAAAAGTATAAAAAAAACTTGTCGTTGGGAGATGCGACGACATTTAATATGAACCGCTTAAGGGGAAATAAGAAACCAATAGCGTGCTGAAAAAGCGATCCGCCTGGCCACTGCCGAATCGAGTCTCGTAATGTACTGTACTTGAGGCAAGAACTTACCTCGCTATTGTATATTAGTTTTCCCTCTGTTCGTTAACAGTATTTATATAGGACTTTTATTTGGGTAGATGAAGTAAAAGTATCGAGAAGACTTTGTGAAGTGAGAGGGTTAGAGGCTTCGTGGATAGAATTCGATTGTAATAGGGCCTTATTTAGAAATCGCTTATTATGCACTGAGGCCGTGTTTCCTCTGGCCGCCATCCAACTAGCCTATTGGTATTGCATGCGCGTAGCTTGGTGTAATTTTTGTATATGAAACTGTCTGATTTTGGCAGAGAAAATCTAGTCGGGGATGGTTTTTTTTGTATACTGACGAAGTTTAATCATTGTTAATAAAACCCCCTCTCATGGTTTAATGTTTTTTTTTAAACTAATGCTGAGATAAGTTCTTGCATTGAAACGTGTCTAATTCGCTTTCCACTTTATCACGCCCATCTCTAACAAATTAGAGCTAAGCCATTCCCGACGAATCACTTTTCGATGAACGAGAGTTTTTTGTTACATATTTAGCTTTTGCCTCCTCCAAGAGGTCCTCTTTATTTGTTTAAAAGGAGTGGAACAAAGTTGCTGACCTCTTTTGGGAAATAATGCATTAGACTAAACTATGATAGCCTAATCTTTTTGTGTGTGCCTGTATGTCTGTCTGTGTACCAGCGCGGGTGTGGGCGCTTGCGCATATAGTAGCAAACTCGTGATCTCTCTCTCTCCGGATATGGCTGACTGTTTTAGCCACTTCTGTCGCTTGGTAATTGTCATGTGCTTATAAATAAATATAGTCGTATTTTAGAGTTTGTCATTTGTACTTTTCCTGTTTGGTTACTTGGAATTTTATAAGAAGTTTGCTGGTCGAATAAATTGCATTTTTGGCTCTGTTGAAAGTGTATTGGGTCTGTACACTTGACGAACAAAAATTTCATCAGTATTTTACAATGTGGAGAAACCAATTTAGTACATCTTCTTTTATCAAGTCAAATAATAGAAGTGTTCGAAATTTAAATCTTGGTTTGTTTAAAGTCGATGCCTTCATAATTAAAAAAGTTGATAAATATAAGCAACAAAATTAATACTCAATTTTATACATTGGATTTTGTAATGGCTAAGTTTCCGTATCTCTTATGTTAAATCTATTGTTTTAGTTAGTGACCGCGTGATCCCGGATTATCGTGGATCGTCTGTTTCTTTACCCTTCTGACAATTACCCATCTGGTATTCTTGATCTTTGTGTTTACCTTTATATATATATATATATATATATATATATATATATATATATATATATATATATATATATATATATATATATATATATGTACACATATGCTTGTGTCTATATCCACATATACTGTACGGTATACATGAGCGCGCGTGTGTGTTTTGTGTATAGGTCATTTATATGTAAAGTATACAAAAGGTTACAAAAGCTTGTTTTTTTTCTCTCTCACGTAATTCTCACGTAAAGACGTCCGTGTTAAATTTGAAGCTGTGAAAAACACGGTAAGTATCCGTGCAGATCCAACGTTTACACTATCTAACAGTGACGGCATCGGTACCTGAACGGAACCTGACCATACTTACAAAATCTTGTCGCCGAGAAACCCCACCGGCATTTGAAGGTGACGGTCCGTGCTGGTGCGGTATAGTGTGAATGCTACAAAGTAAATCCCATTGAAGAATATCTTGCCGGTCCGCCACGGTACGGTTACGTGCAGGTGTGTTTATGTACAGTATGAATAGACCCTTAATGTGTTTGGTTTTCCCCCTAACTTTCGGTTTTCCTCGTAACTTTGGATTGCTTTATCCTGTTTCAATGATTTTTATAAGACGGGACAGTGCTGTAGCAAAAATTTGTAATATTTTTGCCCTTTTTTGATGTTCAGTTCTTATTTAGAAACGGTTCCTGTAGTGACGGTTAAGTGTATTATAATTGGTAAAAAGTAGTTCAGTAGCTGTTGTAATTGGTGAAATAAGTAGCTCATTTTATTAGCTTGTTTTTAAGAGGATTGTCGGTTGCAATAACGAATTCTCTTTCGTTAAAGGGTGAATAGAAACTCGATCATTGAGTTTTCTCCAGCGATTGGGCGTATCCTGTGTACATGTGTGATAAAACTAGCTGATTTCACCTCGCTCATCGTTGCGTTGGCGGGAAATCCACGATTTCAGATTCATGTGACGGGAAAACGTTATTAGGCGATTTTTTTTTATAGAATCTCTCTCTCTCTCTCTCTCTCTCTCTCTCTCTCTCTCTCTCTCTCTCTCTCTCTCTTTGATATTGCTTTTCGGCTGTATTAATTTTTTAGCAGTTTGAGGAAAGCTTGTGAATGGTGTCATCGTATAAGAATATTGAACTTCAAATTTCACGTGAATATCAGACAAGTGCAATTATTCAGTGAAACAATAGATCTAATATGATAGACCAGATTTTATTGCAGTAATTCAGTTCAATGTACTTGACCTAATTTTACTGAAATAATTCAGTAAAATATATTAGACCAAATTTTACTGCAATAATTCAGTAAAATATATTAGACCTAATTTTACTGCAATAATTCAGTAAAATACAGTAAACCTAATTTTACTTCAATAATTCGGTAAACTGTATTAGTCCCAAGTTAACTGCAATAATTCAGTAAAATATATTAGACCCAATTTTACTGCAGTAATTCAGTAAAATATAGACCTGATTTTATCGCAGTAATTCAGTAAAATATAGACCTAATTTTACTGCAATAATACAGTAAAGTACAGTAAACCTAATTTTACTGCGATAATTCAATAAAGTATATTAGACCCAATTTTACTGCAGTAATTCAGTAAAATATAATAGACCTAATTTTACTGCTATAATTCAGCAAAATATATTAGATCCAATTTTACTGCAGTAATTCAGTAAAATACATTAGACCCACTATAACTGCAATAATTCAGTACAATGTATTAGACCTAATTTTACGGCAGTAATCCAGTAAAATGTATTAGACCTAATATTACTGCAACAATTCAGTAAAATATAGTAGGGCTAATATTACTGCAATAATTCAGTAAAATATAATAGACCTAATGGAGTGTCATTTCTCCAGTAAGCAGGAGATTATCAGATATTTTCCTGTACTAATGTGCTTTTGTGTATTTTAACTGGTGTATATCTATGCAAGCGCTTTAGGCCATCGCAGACGCTGACGTCATCCTGAGGTGCCTTTCTTAGAATCAAGTCTAATCGTAGAAACAAAAGACGGCCGGCCTCTGATATATGTGGGATCTCCTTTCTTCTTGGAAGCACAGGCTGGTTCTGCCTTTTCCACCGTACGGCTTTCATTTATAGTGCCTTTACATTTGAAATTCAACTCCAGTATTGTTCTTATCACCGTGAATCTAATATTTTCTCGTCTATCTCGGTGAATCTAACCCTCTTTTTCTGATCACCGCTATGGCTTCCTGAGGTAAACTTTACCCGCCTACTTCTTCTTCCGTGTTGTCCTTTCTATGAGATACTGAGGAATGTTTGGCTTGAGAATCTCATCGGTGGACTTCCTGTTTATACCTTCCATCTTCTCTGCAGTCATTTCAGTTATTTTTACTTGACATTTTTATGCTTTTAGTTGTATAACAACTAAATCCATTGCCAGTTTGGTCGGTGTTCCTCAGGGTTGTGTTCTATCGGCCAGGTTTATTTTTTGATTTATGATAATTTTTACTTCCAGTTAAAAAAAAAAAAAATAAGAGAAACTTATAGTTCTTGGTTTCGAAATCAGTTTCCAGGTAGAGATAAGTTCAGCCTTAAGAAGTTGTAATAATACGATTGATTTAATATTGAATTATCTGGTGAATAATGTGATTTAATTGGTTACTTGAATGGGATGGACGCAAACATCCATAACTGATGGCTGTAATAAGTTCGGTTCTTGGCGTTCGGTCTAAGGTTGAGAGAGAGAGAGAGAGAGAGAGAGAGAGAGAGAGAGAGAGAGACGATATGCTGTGTTTGGTTTTTGTTTTATTTCCAAACTGGCTTACTTTAGATATATTTTGGACGAGATGCTTTAAGGTCAATTTAACATTTTTGCTATGGTTCTGGTTTTTGGTATTTAAACATCTAAGTTAAAATGTTACATATTATACCTGGCTTTAAGTCAGTTACGTAATTTTACAAAGTTTTCTTAAGATGGTCATGGAAGCAGCCTTTATGGGTGTGGATGTGTATGTTCCTCGCTTATTGTTGTATATATTATAAAATGTATGTGTAAATATTTATGTAAATATTTGTTTATGTATATAAAAATATGAAGATAAGGTATGTGCACAGTAGTTCTAACGTAATCTTTCATTTGATAAAAATCAAATCATAAGTTATTTATTTTGGGGGAAGTTTTGTACAGTAACGTCCCCAGGTGGGAATTGCTTAGATCCCTGTAACTGAATCCACCTGCATCCACCTGTAACAGGGTGGGCCAAGGTACCGATCTGTAAAGGAGGGTGTATCTCGTAGCCGTAATCTCGCTTGCTGTGTTAATATCACATCCTGTAGGTCATTAACCCAGCCTAATCATTTCCTCCAGAGCCTCAAAGGCGTCTTGTAGCCATGTTCCCTCCGAGTGACTCTAATTTCCTTTTATCTCTTTCAAGTGATATACTCTTAATGATACGCAGGAAGTGGTGTTGATTCAGGTAAGGCATCTGTCTTCTGTGTTCCCCTTCCTTTTTCTCTTGTTTTCCTCTCTTACCCACGCCGTTTCTTTTTGCAGGTTCTCAGAAAACTAACTAGAGATGAATTATTCGCCATGTTAGTTGTAAGTACTGGGCTAGGTGGCGGTTAGGCTCTTCTTCCTAGCTAGTTGCTACTGGTTGTCCTTTTTTTTTTTTTTTTTTTTTTTTGCTATGTAGCTGGGTAGTGGGAGATGGCGTTTTCGTTTGCTAGCACACTAAAATATGGAGTGGGTACCCGTAGATGTGGTCTAAATGACGGTAAGGGTTTTAATCTCACAGAACAGTCAGTAAACGGACGGGTACTTCAATACGACTGAGAATTTAGAAATGCCCATGCAGATGCAATAGCTGACCTTTTTGGAAACTTTTATTGAGCTATTTGAAGTGAAATCCGGAAAGCTCTCAAAAATTTTCAGCTACAGCTTTTCCTACTGATATTTTTTAAATAGATGCTGCACTTTCTTTTCAGCTGTAATACTTGATTTATTTAAAAGAATTTAATTTTCATTGATAGGTTCATGCCAAGACACCGATTTTCGATAAATGGTCATTTGCTTTCAATACTTTTTTTCAAAGTCCTGTTACACCAAATCTAAATTTTGGCACTCATCAGAGAGACCCTCATTTCTATGGTAATATTGTCAGGCGATCCTTGATTTTTTTTTTGTTTTGTTTACTTTTAATACATGTCATCCTGACCAAATCAAAATTGTATTAGTAGTTAATTCAACTGTATTAGTTTTTGGTCTAGTTCTATCATAGCGTCATTTTACCTTTGCTTTTGAATTTGTTTTATCAAATTATCTACGTTTAAACTTTATCGAAACTGTTGCTGATGTGGTCATTTGTATATAGCAACCGAATATTAAAACCTCTTTCAGTCCTTTTTTTTGTAATAACTGATGCCTTAATAGTCTCTGAGAACTATGCGTGTTTTTTTCACGAAAATAATTTGATTACACTTAAGTATTTTATTCACAACTGCGTTCTGAAAAAAAAACAGTTTCAAGGCCAAGAAAGTAGAAGTAATATAAGTAAAATATAGTTAGCCGTCATTGAATGATGGAGATATTTTTGTAACATAAAAAAATCTTTGAGTATTTTCTGACACATCTGACCCGTTATACGACTGGTTTGATGGATGACAAAACACTTCTTGATCACACAAATGGGCCACCTTAACGACATAAATAACAGATATTTTGCATGCTTTTAATCGCTAAAATAGCTTGGTAAAACTAGAATCAAGGACATATCTTAGATTTAAAACATTTTAATACGCTTCTTTACGGTAGGTAAAAAATGGTATCTGAGTCACTGGCAATATTTCCAAGGTTTTTATTCTTTTCACCGTTTTCCTGGGAACAATGCACAAGTTATTCTTTTGACATTTTTACTGGGTACAATGCACTAGAGTTTTCCTGATGCTGATTCTTTTCCACCTTCCTGGATTAGGGACTTATTTGCGCTTTGAAGTGAATGCTTTGTTGTGATTGTTTGTGTACTGGACCAGATATTCAAATCTGAACATAATTTTTTCAAATTTGATATAAAAGAAAATCTGTACATGTCACGCAAATGTGTTACCAACCATTTTACTTAGTGCAAACAGAGTAAATGTATTGTGTATCAGATGTTGTTCAAATGATCAGACCTTCGTGAACAGAATGAGGGATCTTACGTGGCAGGGTTGACGGCGCACCGAGATACGCTCTATATACGGCTCATACGCAGTGTGATTACTGCCGTCCTCTTGAGGGTGTGCCTAGTAATTTGTTATATTAAGTACAGGTTATTTGCATTTAATTTTTTTCTCTTTCGTGGCCTTATGCAACGCGTGTGTTGAGGAGTCTTCTTTTTGTATGCACTTGTTTGTTTTTCCTTATTACTGAGTGTGATGTGTTGGGTGTTTCCATTTAGTTTAGTTATGAATGTTTGAATGCTGGATTTCTTTACCTCATTTATTAAAACGCTGTTTATGTATGTATTTATTTATTTTATATTTATTCATTTATTTATTTATGTCTGTATTTTGTATGTATGTTTTGGGGTTTATAATTATTACTGCGTGTGATGTGTAAGTGTTTTCATGTACTTTAGTTATGAATGTTTGAATGTTGGATTTCTTTAAAACATCTATTGAAAACACGTTTGTTTATGTATTTATTTATTCACGTATTTATAATTTTTTTTATTTTTATTTGTGTATATTTATTGATTAGATTATTCATATAATAATTAATATAATGTTCTATTCATTTATTTGAGAAACCTGATGTATTGATTTTTCTCTCTCCTGAACAGAGCCAGGCTAAGTTCGACCTCACCAGAGCTCGAGAAAGCTGCGATTGGGTCGAAGGGGTTACCGGCTTGACTCTCGATTGGCCAACCTCCGACGGGCTGGTTGATCAGCTTGCCTTCGGTCACGCCCTCAAGGATGGGGTAGCCCTTTGCACGTGAGTATTCTTAGTCACAAGACCTTGGCCTTGGAGGGTTAGTGGAATATTTGGGGCACAGTGCTTTGTTTTCTGTATACCATTGTGTACTTGAGGAAACTGGCAGTGAAATTGGTATTATTGTTTTGTTTTCGTGGTCACAGTTTGACCCTTGACCTTGGAGGGTTAGTGGAATATTTCTTTAAGCCATTGTGTGACCTTTGCCCAGAAGATTTTATTTACTTTTTAGGCAACTATGTTAGTACAATTATTATTATTATTATTATTATTATTATTATTATTATTATTATTATTAGTAGTAGTAGTAGTAGTAGTAGTATCACGGAAGTTGTTGCTGTTCTTGGTCAAATGACATGCTCCGAGAAGAGGAGGACTAAAAATAGAGAATATTGATTACCTAATGCGTACAAGACCAGCATTCTCAACAAATTTAAGTATGATGGAAACGGCAGAAGCGTATGAAAGACAGTGCCCTAGAATTGTTGCTTTCAGAGCACTTGCTTTATTCAAGAGCTCAGAGATTTTCTTGTTTGAAGAGAACGCAACTGTTACCAAGACCGTGAGGTAATGGAGGACGGCAATGATAGGTTAAGTTAGGAATAGCTTTTTAATTGTCCATGTCTCGCAAAAGTTGAAAATGGAAAATCTGGATCCACAGTCTGATCATATGTCTCGATATTGAATTGGCTGTTCCTTGGTTCACATAGGCCTAACCCCCCCCCCCCCCCAACAATACCCCATCCCTCCCTTCCCAAGACATCATTTAGAACTTGTTAATCTTTTTAGTTTTCTGAAAAGAAAACTATTGTGCCGGCTTCGTCTGTCTGTCCGCACTTTTTTCTGTCCGTCCTCAGATCTTAAAAACTACTGAGGCTAGAGGGCTGCAAATTAGTATGTTGATCATCCACCCTCCAATCATCAAACATACCAAATTGCAGCCCTCTAACCTTAGTAGTTAGAATTTTATTTAAGGTTAAAGTTAGCCATAATCGTGCTTCTGGCAACGACATAGGATAGGCCACCACCAGCCCCGTGGTTAAGGTTTCATGGGCCGCGGCTCATACAGCATTATACCGAGACCACCGAAAGATAGATCTGTTTTCGGTGGCCTTGGTTATACGATGTACAGAAAACTCGATTGCGCCGAAGAAAATTCGGCTAATTTTTTTTTTTTTTTTTTTTTTTTTTTTTTGTGACCGAACAAACATAGAGGCAGGATTGCTTTCATAACGTCCATCCAACTTCCTAACGGAGGTAACGTGAACTCCAAGCGATATTTTTGCGACCTATTCTATAACTAAAGACTTTTGTGGACAACAAAACAAATTGGTGTTTTGCATAGAGCATAAGAAAGATACTGATTCAAGTATCACCCGGATGTAAATCATGACCTTAAAATGTGCTATAAATTATAGAAGAACTTTTGAATTTGTTAAGATGTTAATATTTCGTGTAGGCATGGCATTGGAATTTTGATATGGTTTGAAATATTGTAAATAATGTTTTCAGTTACTGGGTGATCCCCGTAGGGCGGTAGTACAGTCAGTGCACCTCACACGGTGCACTGTAGGCATTACTTAAGGTTCTCTGCAGCGTCCCTTCGGCCCCTAGCTGCAACCCCTTTCATTCCTTTTACTTTACCTCCATTCATATTCTCTTTCTTATATGTTACTTGCCACCCTTTCCTGACTGCGAGGTTTTCCTCCTATCACACCTTTTAAGCCTTTTTATTCTCAATTTCCCTTTCAGCGCTGAATGACCTCGCAGGTCCCAGCTCTCGGCCATTGGCCGAAATCTCATATTCCATTCCCAATACAGGATGATGTGTTTTAATCGTAAATCACCAGGTATCAGTAAAGAACAGTGCTGCTTTGTTCCTCAGTAAAGCATGGCGTCATGTTTTAGTGTTAGATGCACGGCGGCCGTGATCTCTGCTTGCGTTGCCTTCCATATTATTATGGCTGAGTGTAGTCATTCTTCGGCTTTTTGCTTATGCATGCTGTTTACCCACGTTACCGCAACTCATTATTCTCTCTCTCTCTCTCTCTCTCTCTCTCTCTCTCTCTCTCTCTCTAAAACACAGTCCTCTTTTCTTGGTTCCTTGCGTTCTTAGGTCGAAAAAATGAGCCTTTAGAACAATAGATAGATTGTAGATTTATAGATTTTAGGCATACATGCCATGCACTGGGGCAGCTAAGACCGTTCAGCGCTGAAACGGAAATTGACAGTGAAAAAGTTTGAAAGGTGTAACAGGAGGAAAATCTCGCAGTTGCACTATGAATCAATTGTTAGGAGAGTGTGGACAGTAAGATGGAAGGAAGAGAATATGAACGGAGGTGCAGTAAAAGGAATGAAAGCAGTTACAGCTAGTGGCCGAAGGGACACTGCAAAGAACCTTAAGTAATGCCTACATTGCATCGCATGAGGTGCACTGACGGCGCTACCACCCTACGGGGGAACAATAGATACAGTGGCAGTTTGGTGCTTTGAGAGGAAAAACGAACAATAAAATAGACAAACAGACAGACTGGAAGTTATAGTCTTGGTTATTATTGTTGCTGTGTTGTTAGATTAGATCTGGCCTTGTGCCAACGGGTTTTTTTTTTCTTAATTTTTTCTTCCTCCCGATGCGCGTTTCGCCGGAGGCGTTTATTTGAGCAACATCTTGAGGTGTTTCGCTCGTTGCCGTTCTCAGCGAATTTCGTTTTCTTTAGTCTGGTCGTTATGGTGGAAAGAGTTCAAAGGGGTTAATCATTTTATAGTTAAGCTTTTATTAAATTTAATATAATTTTTTAAGTAATTATAAATCAAAAAGATGTGTTTAGGTGCTTTCCATGATCCGAACATGTCTAAACGAACGCACTTTCCAGAAAGAAGAAATAATGTTCAAGTGAGTGAGGAACTCTCGAGAATAGGGATCAAGGATGTTTTTTTCGCCAATTCTTTTCCTTCAGGTTTTGGGGGAAGGGTGGGGATATGAGAGAGAGAGAGAGAGAGAGAGAGAGAGAGAGAGAGAGAGAGAGAGAGAGAGAGGGAGAGAGAGGAAAGACGTGGTTTAAGGATGACTCACCTAACTCACGCCGTCATTGGCAGGTGAAGAAGGGGTTACTGGTTGGCGGTAATTGCAGGTGAATGGGTCTAGACTAAGGTAGACTCAGGTTTGCCATATTCTAAAGTTAATGTAAGGGAGCCATTTATATATATGGTCATTTTTGATGGCTTCATGGCTTTCGTCTTTATTTACCATTTGCTTTTCTTCTTATATACTACACCGTAGTAATTGTTACTTTGGTACAGACCTCCCGTAGACCTATTCGTAACTGACGACTGAGTTTAGTCATTTATCTTGCCAGTATAATAGTTGGTGCTTTAGCCTGACCATTATTATTATTATTATTATTATTATTATTATTATTATTATTATTATTATTATTATTATTATTATTATTATTAAACCTATTTATATGGAACAATCCCACAGGGGCCGGTGACTTGAAATTCAAGCTTCCAAAGAATACGTTGTTCATTTGAAGGATGTAACAGAAGGTAATAGAAAATGCAGAGAGAAGATATCAGTTATTAGAAAAGAAAAAGTAAATTAATAAAGAAATAGATAAAAATGTATCTAGTACAAAAGGAATAAAATTGTTATGGTTTTTGTGCAACGTCAAAATGTATAAAGCCAACAGTCTTGACTTTCCAAGACGAGAATATCGGGTTGGAGGCGTAAGAATGAAAGTTGTCTTCATCTTCACCAGAATTCGCCTGCAAGCAGTTTCAGGGACGCTGTGGCAAATACCAGACCCTCCCCACCCCACCTCTCTCTCTCTCTCTCTCTCTCTCTCTCTCTCTCTCTTCGATGTATTTGCGGCTAATTTCCAGTACCGGTTTTGTTTCTCTCGGGGTCCTTCGTGCCTTTAGTTGTTCTTACTCGTAGCGTTGTTTTACTGCACTTATTTGTCTGTTTCTCTTTTACACAGAATCACTTTTCTATTAGTGATCAGGCACCTTAATTGAAAGAAAATAGATTGATGAACATAAGAATCGGCACAAAACTTAAATAATTTCTTTGGTATAGTCACATAGAGTCAACTACGCTTTCTTGTAATACCAGAAAAGACTATTATAAACTATTTACTTCCTTCAATTGTCTGGTTCTCTTTGATACGGAATCATTTTCCTATTAGTTAAGGATCACTTTCCTAAACGGAATATAAACAGATTGCTGGACATGAGCCTCGGCACAAGATTTAAATAATTTCTCATGTGTTTCACATTTACGCAACCTTTCAATGCGGGGAAAGATTTTTGTTAACTATTGTAGGGACTTCCTCTAAGTTCCTGAATATCCTACAAAATTTAACATTATCCGTGGCCAAATTAACATCGGCTATTTTCAGTTAACAATACCATTGGAAAGGGTCTCATGTGAAATTGCTAGCTGTGATTGACAAGCTGCCCTTGCAAAATAGTGGTTATTTTCCTTTTTTTTTTTTTTAAATGCGTGTTTGTTTGTGAGTGTGTTTGTGTGTGTGTACAGTGCACAAACAGCGACTCATATGGACCAGGAAAGGTTTAGTTGTTTATTGGGGACATTTTTTGTATGAAAGCTCTTATTAGTGTGTGAATGGATATAATGACAGCCTTCGACATATCAGGGTTGACGTTTACTCAGATTATGCAATTTCATGAGTCGCGCAGTTTGATCGTAACTGCATACAGTACCAGGTACATTCAGCATTTGAGAGTGGTCAGTGGTCAGCCAAACATGTAGTGATCAAACTTAGTTTTGCTAGCTATTCTCTCTCTCTCTCTCTCTCTCTCTCTCTCTCTCTCTCTCTCTCTCTCTCTCTCTCTCTCTCTCTCTCTCATATGTATATAATATATTATATATATATATATATATATATATATATATATATATATATATATGTTTGCATTATATATATAAAAATATATAAATAAATATATATTATATATATATAAATATATATTGATACACATGATGTGTGTTATGCATATAGAAATGAACTAAGTCTTATGTGTGTGCGTATTTTGTTCACTTACATAATTTGTATTTACTTATAAGCTGTCAATAGTAATGGTCTTGCATTCCACACATTTCTGTGACAACGACCCTAGGCTTATCCCCAAACACACACACACATACACAAACACAAACAAACAAACAGAATACGGGTATGAAACAGAATATTCAAAACACTATCGTCATCACCAGCATCACGATCGTCATCATCCTCTTCATCATCAGTTTTAATGTGAGTTCATGTACCAGATGTTTAAAGCTGCAAAGACTTATATGGCCGGCGAAGTGAATCGGTAATGGGTCATTGTTTTCCAAGACAATAACACACTTGTTAAAGGGGTGACTGAGGTTCCTTATGCTGGTGTTTGTTTGTTTTTCTCGGAATCGGGCTTTGAGGGGGGGCTCTCTCTCTCTCTCTCTCTCTCTCTCTCTCTCTCTCTCTCTCTCTCTCTCTCTCTCTCTCTCAGGTGAGAGAGTCATCACACACACACACACACACACACAAACACAGGTGAGAGGAGTCATCATCTCTCTCTCACAGACACACAGGTGAGAGGAGTCATCATCTCTCTCTCTCTCTCTCTCTCTCTCTCTCTCTCTCTCTCTCTCTCTCAAAGGTCTCTCTCTCTCTCTCTCACAGGTGAGAGGAGTTCTCATCTCTCTCTCTCTCTCTCACACACACACACACACACACACACAGACACACACACACACACACACACACACACACACACACACACACACGGGTGGGTGGAGAGTGGGTCAGCTTTTGATGACAACAAATTGTTCGTGAATGATAGGCTTATCCGACATAATGCAACGCAGAGATTTGCCTTAGACTATTCGGGAAACTTTTCTTCCTTTACTGGACAATGATGTTGACATATGATAATGCTAAGATGTAATCATCCGGAGATTTGCGAAGAAATTATTACTTTGTTTTTCGATTCGGAGACTTCCCTTGTATCCAAGAGTCTGTTCATAGTTTGCCAGTTAGGAAAATTCCCAATGAAAATGATCCCTGGACGATTATGTGCTCGTCTTCTCTGGTAATATTGTGTCAGACAGTATTAACTTTCACCGATTATTTTATCTGCGCGGGAGTTTCTGTTACACAGATATGTGTATACACACACATAAATATACATGTAAATGTATATATAAATAAATAAATAAATATACTCTGGCTGATAAAGTGAACGAATGTATATATATATTTATAAATAATGTATAATATTGTATATATGTGTATATAATAGATATTTATATATAAGTAATGTATAAAGAAAAAATGATAAAATGAATCAATGCATATTATACATATTTATATATATAATATATATATATATATATATATATATATATATATATATATGACTATTTATCACATCATGATTATTTAAGTCCTTTAATGAAATAATATATTTTCATATATGTTACCGAAGGAATTTTTGAGTCCACCGTCCCGTGGGATCGAACCAGCGACGGACGAGGAACTACAGTGACGCTCTGAAATCGTTAAAATGAATCAATGACATACTTATTATCAATAACATATATGAAAATATATTACTGTATAAATATTATATATATATATATATATATATATATATATATACTGTATATATATATATATAATATATATATATGTATATATATATATATATATAATATATATATATATATAAATGTGTATATATATGATATGATATGCCATTGATTCATTTTATCAGCCAGAGTATTTTCAACCCCACTTCATTTACTTCCCCTTCCATTCATTGAGCCAACTGCGCCGGCACTATTGGGCTGGGCATTTAAACGTTCGGAGAAATCCTTGAACCTCCAGATAAAACCTGGGCGTTGCAAAGGAGCGCAATGCTCATGAGCATGTTCCTTCCATAACCTTAATTAGTAATTGCTTTTAGGGAGCCCAGGAAATGAGTCAGGCGGGCGGCGGCGAATTTCGGTGTTGGCCTCAAATGGCTTGATGGGTCACGGCGCATGCTCCGTTGATGGCTCCGTTTAGTGAGGGGGAAATCAAGTGAGGAATGTGAGTGATTTTCTTGGCAGGGTGTCGAGTCTGTTACCGTACCGTACTGCTCTCTCTCTCTCTCTCTCTCTCTCTCTCTCTCTCTCTCTCTCTCTCTCTCTCTCTCTCTGCTCTTCAGTATAAAGCTGAGTATAAGGCATTCTTTTAAAAGTTACTCGAGACTGCCAGACCTGTCAAATATATATATGCAGATTCAGTATTCATTTCGATAAGAATGTATATATTTAACCAAGTATTCATAACCTCATGCAGTATTTGTTTATTGTTTTTCATACCATAGAGTAAAGGTGGTTGACTTACATCTACCAAGTCGGATTACAAAGATAAGATTGTCGTGTGAATTATTTTTTGCAATTTTTTAGCATCATGGGAACAACAAATAAAATCGATGATATTGTTTTTGTTTCCTTGTGCATGACTGCATTGGGGTGCTTGTCATTAGATGAACAAAGTAACATGTTGAGAGATTGACACGTCAAATTAAAAGCCTGGGTAAAGTATTAGATAAATAAGTTTTCACGACTGATGCAAAATATTTTTTGAAAAAATAAACGCTTAAAAATCTGAAAAAAATCAACAATTACAGCGTCGGTGGTGGTAGTTTACTGTAGTATATTACGTTTAGTTAACGCTTAAAGTTTCTTAAGGGGTAATCTGTATGTGAACAAACCCACATCTCGTCTTATTGCGAAGAAGTGAATAGAGAAAATAAAGAAAACACGCATCAGAAAGCGCAGACCTCTGCCAACTGGAAACCTTTATGAGGACGCATGCTTGTCAACCGAAACATTCAGTTGTCAGAGGTCTAAACGAAATCGTAATGGTTCACAGGAGACATGACTTCAAGAAGGTCTTTCTCTCCGAAAGTAATGATTAAATTTGGAGCCAGAAGCTACAGTAACGGTGCGTAGGGTTTCCGTTTCTTAGGCCGGATACATTTGGAACAAGTCAGCAATGGAATTTGTGCTCGAAAAGTTCGCTTGTCATCAAAACTTTACAATCCTGTCCCCTTACAAATTCTAATCATTTGTGACCAGTGGCAAGATCCACATTCAGTAAATGATTCTGTAAATCCGCACAACTTTTGTGCAACGCTTCTCAAAGAAACAAACAAACAAACAGACCGAAGCAAACGTTTCCTCCTTGTCGGTGGTGACAGGAAAATTAAGTCTGAAGGATCTAAACAGGTAGATTATTAATCACTGGTGTTTATTTTTCTTCCCAGCTTTACTGTGTTCTGTAAATGTCTTTTTATTGAAAGTAAATTGATTTGCGAAGCTTAGTAAATTAATTACACCTTTTCTTGTTTCCAGGTTAATGAATGTCCTGCTTCCAGGAGCAGTCCCACGCATCAGCACGATGAAAGCACCTTTCAAACAGGTAAGACACACCTCGATGTTTATGTAGAGAGAGAGAGAGAGAGAGAGAGAGAGAGAGAGAGAGAGAGAGAGAGAGAGAGAGAGAGAGAGAGAGATCCGGAATATTAATAAGATTGTGGATCTGGATCAAGTGACATATTTTGAAGTGACTGTTTGTAAAAGTCGTCAATTTTGTTATGATTTACCAAGTGGATAAGTCGTCCTGTCGCAAATCTTGTTACTGGGTGCGAGCGAAAGCTGACTGATAAATACTCAAGTTAGAAATGTTGGAAATATAATTTAAAGTGTGTTGATTGCGTGACTTGGTCCAGTGCCCAGGCGAAACTGGTTTTTAAAAGGACGTCCTCAAACAAGGTCGACCGTTTGAGAAAGAGACAATCCTATAGACTTTCTTAGTAACAGAGATCCGGGTCTAGATCCTGTTGTATTTGCATTACATTCTTTCAGAGCTAAACTTGTGGTCCAGTTGTGTATATGGATCCCGGTCTGAGATGGGATTTCCATATGCCTGCCAAAAAAGGGCCGGATCAAGCGCAGACCCACTGAATTCCTGATTGTTGATTCAGTTCTTAATTGCTAATTCTTGAGTACCTGTCAGTATATTCAGCGTTGTGTTCTCAGCTTGTAGAAAAATACAGCACCATTGAAGGTGTAGTACTTTTCACCCTCACCTTAACCTAACGACTTATTTGCAGCTTTAGAAAAGAACACCATTGAATTTGTAGTACTTTTCACGTTGTCCATAACCAGACTTATAGTAATATTAGTAATATCCAACGTCTTATTCTCAACTTGAGAAAAATACAGCATCTTTGAACGTGTAGTACTTTTCACCCTCTTCGTAACCTAACTTACTGTAATAGCCAACGTCGTATTTGGAGCTTTAGAAATATACAGCACCTTTGAACATGTAATGCTTTTCACCCTCGCCTTAACCTGACTTATGGTAATATTCAGCGTCGCAACAGCAGCTTTTAGGAAAATACAGCACAATTGAACGTGTAGTACTTTTCACCTTCTCCTAAACCAGACTTATGGAAATACTACCTTTAATACCTTGCTATTGATGTAGAAGCTAATAGAACTCTGTGTGGATCCAGAGACCTGGGCAATCTGCAAACTAGTCAAGTTTGTGTCTCCCGAGGCTGATGGCCAGTGGCCTTGGACTCGTGTGTATAATAATGAGAAGAACGACTGTGGGTGAAAGGAAGGCCGTGGAAATGAATGGTAATAAAACTGGTAAAAGTTCCTCGTTTATCATTCACCTACAAAGGAGGAATCGATGCCCTGTTTGTGAGGCAGATAGGATTCTGTTCTGTCTTGGTATGGTACGAGAATCCAGAGGGAGTGAAATAATGCTATTTGTGATATTTACTGTAGAAATCCTCTTAGAAATAATGGTTAATGGGTTCTCAACGCTAGGGCTTCAAAAATCTTAATACTTTTTTCAACAACGCTTCGTCAAAATGCGTTTGAAAATTCTCCAGAGTTAATGTAGACAACGGCTTATAAGGTCCACATATGGAAATTAAGCGGAATGAATATTCACTGATCCATTTGCAAAAAATGGGATTTTTTTTTTCAGACAGAGACCTTCAACTCGAGTTTATTACAATACATTAAAATATAAATTGTTCACTAACTCGTAAATAAATGTTTGAGTGAGTCATGGCCTACGGTGTGTGTTGCCTTCAAAGGACTGTTTGTTTATTCGACTGTGTATGTATTAAGTCTAAAAAAGTTTTAGTATTGAGAGCATGTTTCTCTCATCACTGAAGCGTTTTAATTTAAATCTCTCTCTCTCTCATATAAACACACGCACATACAACATATACATTGTTCATTGTTATATATATATATATATATATATACTGTATATATATATATATACATATATATATATTGATATATTAGTTAGTGCTAATATATAATATATAGATATATATATATATATATATATATATATATATATATATATATATATATATATATATATATATATATATATATATATATATATATATATATATAATATATAATATATATATATATATATATATATATATATATAGTTAGTGCTAATATATAATGCACATGCATAGATATGTGCACATATATATATATATATATATATATATATATATATATATATATATATATATATATATATATATATATATATATATATATATATCATTGCCATAAGACATGCTCCACATATTTCAACGTCTGACACTCCGAAACGAAGCGTCCTTGAGAAAGGAGTCAATATTTTCGAAAGCGAAACCCTAGAAAGGTGGTCTAGAGAATCATAACTGAAGGGAGCTGAATTGGAGCAAGTGTTTGTTTGAACGAAAAACTTGATTATATAAGATCCTTGCGCATCCAGGGGGAGTGAGGGGGGGGAGGAGATGGGATAAGGGGGGAGGCGGTGCTTAGATCAAGACCCTTTCGCTTTTGTAGATAGTACTTAGTTTGTCTATATGTAAGAATAAGGTCCTTGTAAGCTTATATTCCTAGGATTGCCGCGAGTAGCCAGCGATAGTCTTTTGTTTACTGTATGGAGTTGGTTCCCCGAACTCTTGTTCATATCTGGTTACCAGTTATCGAAGGCTTTAGTACTTATATTGCGTCCTCGTTTTCTTTGCTTATTTTTGATGCTTCGTTATTACCCCCCACCTTTTTTATTTATGTCTGCTGAAATTTAAGAGCTTTGGTGTTGTGGGAAATTGGACGCATAGTGCGCTAGCTAATATCTGGTTCTCATAGGGATAGCTTGCTGTTAAAATTACGTTGATGTGCAGTTTGTTCTAAAAACTTCTAGGTATTTACGGATCTTGATTTTAAGATAAGGAAGCCATTTTTTAAGCACATGATCTGTGGGTTAGATAATTCATTACTTTAATTTCTACAGCTTCTCTTTTAGGCCTCGTTATAGGCAAGTATTCGTTGCAATTCTTAGAAATTGTTACATTGACTGCTTTTCTTTTACTCCCCGTTTATGTTTTCTTCAAAGTTTAGCCTTTCATTCTTATATAAAAAAAATACGGCCTTTTTAATGCAAGATCAACTGGAGATCTCTCCTACCTCACTTATGGTCCAACAGCTTTATATATGTTTTGGGAATGTTACGTTGTTGCCGTTGATATTTATAAGGGAGGGCTTCACAGTGGGAACGAACTTCAAAATTACAAGGCACATTTGATGCACAAAAGGGTGGCACAGGAGTCCCTTTACATATCTCTAGTGGTGTACCACAGGGATCTTTTCCTTTCCCTTATTCTTTTCATCAGTTATCTTCGACTCCTATCTAACCCTACCCTTTAAAATGAGTCCTTTTCATTGTATTTCTTTTTGCTTGGTGCACAGAGAGAGAGAGAGAGAGAGAGAGAGAGAGAGAGAGAGAGAGAGAGAGAGAGAGAGAGAGAGAGAGAGAGAGAGAGAGAGAGAGAGAGAGAGAGAGAGCTCTCGTAGCACAAAATATCATGGCAAGTATATCCCATAGAGACGAGGATGTATCAACACTTGGTACAAATATTTACAACTGACCAAGGTCATGTATTGTCAGTATTTTGTGTGGGACCAGATGGGTTGTTAGAACCCGCTGAACTTTAGGAAGGTATTGTTAGAGTGGTAATATAGTAGAAGTATAAAGACTTAGAATAAAAAGAATATTGAAAGTTTTCTTTAATAATAGGGCTAGGTAGGAAGGCAAAGAGAACAATGCGGAACTTTTTGAAACCACTACATTTTTTAGCTGTTTAGTTATTTATCAAGGTAACGAGAGGAATGACAGAATAGCAGTGTAAATGCTTCCGAGTTGCACTCCACCTCTAAAATGAATGAAATTGACATATCATGAAAATATGGGAAACTCTCTCTCTCTCTCTCTCTCTCTCTCTCTCTCTCTCTCTCTCTCTCTCTCTCTCTCTCTCTCTCACTGCTCCACCACTTTCATCTTATCTTAGCCCTTTCCCATCTTAATATCCCATACTTGGCATACCGCTTAGCAACTCCAGTAAACAAACTCTGCCGAAGGATACCATCAGACTGTTTTGCTTCCCTCGTGACCTCAGATTCGTCGAATCCTGCACCTATCCACTATTGTCCTCTTCCACCCTTCCATCATCCTTCTGTAAGAGGAAGGCGCTATTAAAAGCTTCTTAAGCTGTCTGAGAATAGCGTTCTAGTTGCTTGCGACGTCTGGTAGGATGTGGCGAAATGATTGGTTTCTTATATTATAATGTAGTTCCTGTAGATTTTGATCTGGCAGTATTCAAGTAATTCGTATTTTTGTGTATAGACATTTATCAGTTGTAAGCCGGTCTCAATCTTGCTCACAGCATAATATTAATTTTTATTTAAAGTTAAGTCTATCTTGTTTTTTGGTGAAGCATTAAAATATTGTAGCTTATCCGTCGATTTATCCGTATGTGCGTTGTATATATTCGAGTCTTATAATTTGTTATGAAATGGCATAACACGGTCCTATCACAAATCTCTGAAACTGTCATCAGAAAATATCCAACTGTTAGTCAAGAGTTCATTCGACCTACAAAGGCAACTGGCATCGAGTATATTGAACTGTTGAGGCACAGGGAGTTATGCAAGGAGAAGAAAATCTAGTTCGTAAACAAACAACTGTGAACGCGCTGACAGTGATAAATGGCATGTGTTAGGTCAGTGCACAGTTTTGTTCCTTTTTATGGAAAAGAAAACCAGGCTTTCTATTTTCAAATGTTGTATGTTTTTATTCTTGTGTAGACTTTCTATTCAGAGAATGTTTGTTATGCTAGTTAATTGCTTGTTGCAATAAGAGTGTAAAGTACACAATGAAAATGTCAACAGCAGCTGAATAGAAATTTTCTGATGACTGATATGTGACACACTTGCATAATTATTTCGTATGCTGGTTTAATGGGTGGTAGGATGTAGGCAGCCTATCATAGCTTTATTTTGTTTTATTTATTTGCATCGACTACTTATTCATCTCATTTATAAACAGTTATGATGTGATTTTAATATAATCTAGAAGTCTAAAAGTGCAAAGATAGAAAATGGACGTATGCTATGAAGGACGTGTTAAAAGCATATTGAATATTAATAACAATATTGCAATATGATATGCTTAACAGCTTTCTTTATTTTTTTGCGATTCTTCTTACAACAGAACATCATTTGACGGACATACGAGTATTATCGTACAAGAACAAGAAGCCTTGTAAAGAGCAAGGAGAGAGAGAGAGAGAGAGAGAGAGAGAGAGAGAGAGAGAGAGAGAGAGAGAGAGAGAGATATCTAATTCTTACAAGAACAACTGATCTAAAACTTAAACGAACACATAATGAAAATATGAAAATGTAGCTGAGAGAGAGAGAGAGAGAGAGAGAGAGAGAGAGAGAGAGAGAGAGAGAGAGAGAGAGAGAGAGAGAAATCTGATTTATACACGAAATATTGACCAAACATCTAAACGAACATACGTTAAAAGCTTTTTGAAATAATGAAAAAATGAAAACATTGCTGAGAGAGAGAGAGAGAGGTCTGATTTATAGACGAACTATTGATCAAACAGCTAAACGAACATATATTAAAAGCTTTATGAAGATGGTAATGAAAAAATTAAAACATAACTAGGAGAGAGAGAGAGAGAGAGAGAGAGAGAGAGAGAGAGAGAGAGAGAGAGAGAGAATCTAATTTTCACAAGGACAATTGATCAAAAAGCTAAACGAACAAATAATGAAAATATGAAAATGTAGCTGAGAGAGAGAGAGAGAGAGAGAGAGAGAGAGAGAGAGAGAGAGAGAGAGAGAGAGAGAGAGAGAGAGTCTAATTTTTCACAAGGACAATTGATCAAAAAGCTAAACGAACAAATAATGAAAATATGAAAATGTAGCTGAGAGAGAGAGTCTGTGAACAGAGGCAGACTGTGCTTTTCACAAGGACAATTTTTGTTAGACAAATAATGAAAAGAGAGAGAGCAGCGTGTGAAATGATACGGTCTCTTGGGCGTGCATTATGAAGCCATGAGTGTCAGGGAACTCTAAAACATATCCATCTTCATTATCACGCCATGAGTTAGGGATCTCTAAAACATATCCATCTTCATCTATCACTCTCTCTCTCTCTCTCTCTCTCTCTCTGCTACATTTGGATATTTTCAGTATGTGTTTGTTTAGCTTTTTGATCAGTTCTTGTAAAAGTTAGATCTCTCTCTCTCTCTCTCTCTCTCTCTCTCTCTCTCTCTCTCTCTCTCTCTCTCTCTCTCAGCTACATTTTCAGATTTTCATTACGTGTATTTCTCTCTGTCTCTTTCTCTGCCACATTTTAATATTTTCATTATGTGTATCTCTCTCTCTCTCTCTCTCTCTCTCTCTCTCTCTCTCTCTCAGCTTTGTTCTCATTTTTTCATTGTCACCTTCATAAAGCTTTTAATGTATGTTTGTTTAGGTGTTTGGTCAATATCTCGTGTATAAATTAGATTTTCTCTCTCTCTCTCTCTCTCTCTCTCTCTCATACACATATGCAATGCCTGGTTTTTTTAGGTATGCATAAATGAATAGCGAGTAGCATTATCCATGATCGTCTGCTGAATGCTGAATTGATAAAAATCAGATTATCCTTCTGTTGAAGGGTTTGTCCGTTGAATTTTGTATATTTATTCCTGTACATACCTTAGTCAGTTTTTTTTTTTGTAAATATTAAATTTTTTTTTTTTGAGTTCTCACAGTTACACTAAGAATTTACATGAGAGGTAAATTTTGAATCTCGCTCGCGCTCACACACGTAAACTTTCTCTCTCTCTCTCTCTCTCTCTCTCTCTCTCTCTCTCTCTCTCTCTCTCTCTCTCTCTCGCACGCATGCACACGCACGCACATGTTCTTGCTGGTGAAGTAACATAGTCACTTCTTCTAAGCGAGATTCTGAAGTTCAGAGGGTAAGAGACAATGCTGCTAGCTTGCTTTACTCAGAAAACTGTTTTCCTTGATATATAGACGTGCGTAGGCACATTCCAACTAGCACACACGCACACGCACACACACACACACACACACACACACACACACACACACACACACACACACACACACACACACAACTATCTGTAGAAAACTTCTTTCATTTTGTATCATTTCCTAGACGACGGTAATCTACTGCCGCCTTCTTAGTTTTCTGTAAAAGAAAACTATTGTGCCGGCTTTGTCTGTCTGTGCGTCCGCACTTTTTCTGTCCGCCCTCAGATCTTAAAAACTACTGAGGCTAGAGGGCTACAAATTGAAATGTTGATCATCCACCCTCCAATCATCAAACATACCAAATTGCAACCCTCTAGCCTCAGCAGTTTTTATTTTGTTTAAGGTTTAAGTTAGCCATGATCGTGCATCTGGCAACGATATAAGCCCGGCCACCACCAGGCGCGGCTCATACAGCTTTATAACGAGACCACCGAAAGATAGATCTATTTTCGGTGGCCTTGATTGTACGCTGTATAGAAAACTCGATTGCGCCGAAGAAACTTTGGCGCATTTTCTTATTTGTTTGATCTTATTCCCTGTGAGCTAAGAAGTCTGTTCTTTACATTTCAGCGCGAGAATCTGGAGCTGTTCTTGAAGGGATGCGAAAACTACGGACTCAAGAGCCAGGATTTGTTCCAGGTCAACGATCTCTACGAGAATAAGAATCTTTATATGGTGAGTAAAGATGCAAATTTTTATTCATATACTTCTTTGTTATTTAGAAGAGGTCGCGCCACCTAATAGATACGGTGTCACTGCAAACATTGAGAGACTGTTGCCTTAAGATACAAATTTTTATTCATATACTCCTTTGTTATTTAGAAAGAGGTCGTGCCACTTAGTAGATACGGTGTCACTGCAAACACTGAGAGACTGTTGACTTAATATGATGACTTACATAGGTCTTAGTAATGAAAATAATAATTATAAAATTTAAGTGGTAAAAGATTCTGAACACCTTGTAAGTATCATTGTTTGAACTGATTTATGGGGGAACTTTATATTTCAGTTGTCACGTTAGTTTTGCATGTCTTGGATTTTTTAAAATCCTTATAATATTAATCATCTCTCAGAGAGAGAGAGAGAGAGAGAACAAATGGAATGGAAATGTTGTAGAAGATTCATATGACGTCTCTGCTCGGGGACTGTTTCTTGAGTTGGTGGGGTGGCAGTGATAACTGATGTAATCCACAACTATTAGATTCAATGATGAAATTGTTGTTTAGATGACACTCAAAAGAAAGCCAAAAAAAAAAAAAAAAAAATGAGAGAGAGACGTGTTTCCATTGTGGCATCTTTTCACTGACTGATGGAGTAGACCACTGACCTTAGTTGAGTACATAAAAAAATGATCGTCTTTATTATTTGTTTTACTAATGTTTATCATATTTACATTTTAGAAAAATGGATATATGCGAGTGCAGTGGCTATTTTTACTTCTTGTCAACTGTTAATTTCAACTCCAAACGGATAGCGATCTGAGTCGACGAGGAATTTGCATATTGTTTGTTTAATTTGTATTAATGAGTGTAAGTTTCTCTCTCTCTCTCTCTCTCTCTCTCTCTCTCTCTCTCTCTCTCTCTCTCTCTCTCTCTCTCTCTCTCTCTCTGTTGTACGCACACACGGATCCTACTTATATCCATTATGAAGGCAGGATGATCGTAGCCATATCACTGCTCGAAATAGACTTAGACTCCCCGAGCTCAGATCTCTTCACTCCTCGGGTTTTGCTTCTCAAGTGACGTCCTCTCTCTCTCTCTCTCTCTCTCTCTCTCTCTCTCTCTCTCTCTCTCTCTCTCTCTCTCTCTCGTTTCGAGTGAGCTCGTGGTACGTTTTGTGTCTAGCCCTCTGTGGATTACTTTCGAAAACTTGCGGCGAGTTTTAGTCTCTCTCTCTCTCTCTCTCTCTCTCTCTCTCTCTCTCTCTCTCTCTCTCTCTCTCTCTCTTAGATTGTAAAAGTGTTCTTGGACATCTTACCTTAAGTGTTGATAAATTGGCCTCTTAAATAGATATATTAAATGCTTCATGTGTTTGCACGCACAGGTGCTCACCTTCGAATAATAGAGAGAGAGAGAGAGAGAGAGAGAGAGAGAGAGAGAGAGAGAGAGAGAGAATCTTTAGAAGGGTTTTATCCCAGATGGGTGAGCATTATCTCGTCGAGGCCCTACCGTTTTGCTTGTATGCCATTTTGGTGAGGCAGTGTGCACCTTCTTTTGAGGTTTTATCTCTCTCTCTCTCTCTCTCTCTCTCTCTCTCTCTCTCTCTCTCTCTCTCTCTCTCTCTCTCTCTCTCTCTCTTCACCCCAACCCCATTGTTGCGATGCACAACAGCAGATTAACAACTTGATATATAATTCATCCCCACTCGTTTTGTTTGAAGACAGATCCATCAGTTTGTGAGCCGAGCGCTTACCACTACGCCACTTGAGATATAAGTATGCATAGATATTTTTTCTAAGTCTCTTAGATTTAGAAAAACCTTCTATCAGACTGTCAGGCGTCAGGCTGTTTACTGCCGTCAGTCAACTGTTAAAATTGTGTACATTGTGTGTGTGTGTGTGTGAGAGAGAGAGAGAGAGAGAGAGAGAGAGAGAGAGAGAGAGAGAGAGAGAGAGAGAGATTTCCATGTAACCAGTAGAGTGAACTTACCGTACTCTGTGTAACACTCGTGATATTGATTATATTATACCCAAGATTTCTCTCTTCACTCTGGAAGATTTATCGCCTTTTTTTCCCGTTCCACTTCTGCTAATGATATCTTGGATACTCTCCATATGGAAATGAGAGAGAGAGAGAGAGAGAGAGAGAGAGAGAGAGAGAGAGAGAGAGAGAGAGAGAGAGAGATATCATTACCGAATGTATACCTTACTTCATTCTTCCTAGGTAAATCGTTCTCAAGTTTATTTTTGAGAGTCAGTTTTTTTATTTTCTTATTTTTAGATTATTGCCTCTTGTACTTGTACGTGTTTTGTTTACGTCTGTTTCAGACTTATTCCGCTTAACATCACTTTTACAACATCCATTTGCGTTTATCTTTTATTGTTCAATTTGCTTTCAGAAAGATTAAATGAGAAGTAATGATCTTTTATCGGAATTTTCTTATTCAAACCCTTTGTTCTGAACTTCAGAGAAGAAATATGTACAAAAAATAAAAATCCAGGAAATACGAAATAACCCGCGAGAATTTCCTTCAGTTTCTCAATGTCGCTCAATTATGCTCGGTTATCAGAACAATGGAGAATTAAAGGAAGGTGTTCCACAAAGCTTGTCGTTCAGTATTGATCATTAGACACGCTGCAGGACATCATACACACTCTCTCTCTCTCTCTCTCTCTCTCTCTCTCTCTCTCTCTCTTTTGGTGTGATGTTGAATAGGAATATGTTATGCAATGATCAAATAGCAATACTATTGGCAAAATGCAAAGCAAAAGTGGGAATGTTGTTCCGGCACTTCAAAACAAGGAAAGCCGAACACATGATTATGCTTTATAAAACGTATGTACGTAGCCCACTTGAATATTGCATTATAATATGGTACCCACACTACCAAAAGGATATTGCACAAATAGAGAGTGTACAAAGCTAGAATAGAGGAAGTTAAGGACCTTGACTACTGGGAAAGACTACAATTCTTAAATTTATATAGTCTCGAAAGGAGAAGAGAACGCTACATGATAATACAGGCATGGAAACAGAGAAGGAATTACCGAAAACATCATGGATCTAAAAATATCAGAAAGAGCAAGCAGGGGTAGATTAATAGTGCCCAAAACTATACCAGGAAAACTAAGGAAAGCACACAGGACATTAATCCACCACGCACCAGCATCGATAATGCATCGTCTGTTCAGTGCGCTACCAGCTCATCTGAGGAACATATCAGGAGTGAGCGTTGGTGTGTTTAAGAATAAGCTCGACAAATATCTAAGATGCATCCCAGACCATCCAAGACTGGAAGATGCAAAATATACCGGAAGATGCATTAGCATTTCTCTGGTAGACATCAGAGGTGCCTCACACTGCGGGACCTGGGGCAACCCGAACGAACTGTAAGATCTGTAAGGTCTCTCTCTCTCTCTCTCTCTCTCTCTCTCTCTCTCTCTCTCTCTCTCTCTCTCTCTCTCTCTCTCTCTCTCTCTCTCTCTCTCTCTCTCTCTCTCTCTCACATTCGCCGAAGCCCCTGTCTGTCCCGAATTAGAAATAGGTAGCGGGTTCTCGATTGTGTTGGGTTTTGGTAATATTGGCGTTTAAATGGTCGTTGTTATGATTAACATTGTTGTTGTTATTTATTATTTGAGAATTATTTACTCTTTTCATTTTAATAGTCATTGGTATTATTTATTCAGATGTAATTGATATTTATGGTTGTCGTACTGTGCTTTGATAGTAGTTATTATTTATTTCCGTAATTATTATTGGCATAACCGGAGATCGTCATTGTGGTTAATACTTTATTAATAATTATTTTAGTAATTAAATATTTTATAATCACTACAACAGTAATTACTGATATTACACAGAAAAAAATATTTTTAAAATCTTACAGTAAATACGCTTTCCCCTCCCCTCCAACCCCCCCCTCCCCCACCACCACCCAGTACACCCCATGTACGAATTTCGCTGCACGCGAATGATAACTGATAAATGATAAGTGCAGCCCTGTTGTAATAATTAGGGCCTGGTTCGTTTCTTGCGCTTCCCCTGACTCTGAGCGACTTCCTCTTCAGTCCTGTGTTTTAGGTCGTTGATGAGGTCGCTAAAAATAACAGTGAGCAGGAAATTCAGAAAGCCCTTGTAAGATATCTAGGAAATTCTTTTGATCCGCTCTTCTTGGAAACTGGTGGAACCGATTCAGTTTGTTTGTCGTCGTGATGTTTATTGTGCCTCGTTTTATTTATTTGGTTATTTATTTATTTTCTTGTTTCTATTAAAGGGTGTGTCGAGGGTTTTTGTCTGAGGCCAGTCGTTGTTTAATCGGGGCTTGTGTCAGTTTTTTTGTTTTGTTTTTTTGGTTAACACCCCAGAAAGGGCGATTCTGCAGTGACTATTGGTATGTTGCTTTTGTCAGCATTGCTGCTGTTATTACTGTTTTCTACAACATGGAACTGGTCTTACAACGAACACCCTGTCGTCTTCTCATTTCTCATGTTTTTCGTAACCCTGTAAATGTCTCGAACAAGATTTGACGAATTAATTTCGTTAAAAGCTCTTGAAATCATTAGTGCATCCTACACCTTTTCATTGCGTTTATTCAACGGAACATTTCTGTTGTTGCAACCGCACGTATGTCCAAATTTTGTCATTCAAAGGTGGGGGAAATTGTACAGCTGTGCCCAGGGTCCTGTGCCCCATATGGAGGACCCGGTCACATGTCCCCGATGGGGTAAAAGGTGGCTCTTTTGTGGAGTTGGGGGGGATGGTGATATGTCAGATGCCAATGCCGTTGTCGTAAGTCAGTCCGATGGGGCTGAAAAGGTTGTCAAGAGGGCCTCCATCTACCCAGGGAGGCAGCCTCCAAGCCTCCAGAAGGATGGGTTGAGATAACTCCTAAAGTGATGCTCTCCGAGGGAAAGTGAAGAGGATTGGACGGGAATGGAGGGAGGGAGGGAGGGAAGGAGGAAAGTGGAGGGAATGGGAGGAGGAGGTGGTGGAGGGAATTTCTTACGCTGGCATTGGGCTCTTCAGTACAGACATCTTAATGCCTTCGGTTCATTTTTATACTGCGCAAGTGAATTGATAAATGAACCGTTTATTATTATTATTCAGAGCATTTAATCATTTTGATTAAGCAAGCGCGATCTTCCATGACATTTCAACGATATGCCAGGAGGATAATAATATTATACGTATCAGTGACGTATCGTTTGTATTTAAAAACAAATTAAACGAAAAAAAGTTCGATAAATCTTATAGGTACCATAAGATTTACTTGAATATACATAAAAATGCAAATGTATAAAGAAATCGAGATTAATGTGGTATATATGAAAACAAAAACCCTTTGGCCTGCAGCGTTATGTTGCCGAAGAGTGAAACTTCAGAACAGCATGCAAATAATACCCTAGGCTTTAAAGAACGTTAACGAGTTTACTTATAATTCTGTCTGTAATGTTTGTTCGTGGAGGGAGGTTTCACCATTTAAAGATTAGTTTACGGTCTGGCTGGAGAAAGAAGGTCGGGTCACGTGTTTGTTCCTATAACATAGGAGAGGAGGTGTTTCCTTACGTTTGGGTTGTTTTACTGCGCTGTTTTTCTTTCTTATGCTGTTGAGGTTCATCCCTTAAGTGACTTTCCTTTGGACTAACTTTATATATATATATATATATATATATATATATATATATATATATATATATATATATATATATATATATATATAATGTAAACAAATGTATATCTGTGTATATGTATGTATGTATGTATATATATATATATATATATATATATATATAGTATAGATATATATACAAATATATATATATATATATATATATATATATATATATATATATATATATATATATATATAGATACAAAACACACACACACACACACACACACACATATATATATATATATATATATATATATATATATATATATATATATATATATATATATATATATATGTCTGCGTACGCGCGTTTGTGTGAGTGAGTTCGAGAGACAGATTCTTCACGATATTTTGTGTGATGAAATTTAATGAATAACACGCTCATTTGATGTTCCGTTTCTGAAGATTAAAATGCAGTATGCCATCATTCCTGATGACAGTGTTGTGAGATTAGAGAAAAAGTATGAATTATGAGTATTAGTGTGTGGTAGAAGTTTGCAGAAATCTATAGGGGTCTCACTGCCCTTATTAAGGATCTTTTATTTATTTTTATACTAAACTGCAATTCATTTTAACTAAACAAAAATACCATTTATTTATATACAGGTGATTTCATTGGCCTTGTGCTTGGATAGCCATTGATATATATGAGTCTTAAGTTTAATAAAAACTAATTGGGTTCACTTCGCAAAGTTTTAGAGGTATCATGTCCAAGGCATTCTGGATGTTACAAGCAAGAGAGAGAGAGAGAGAGAGAGAGAGAGATCAGTTTTAAAATATTTCACCTATAGTCTTGGCATCCCCTATTTAATGAAACGATTCTGGGTCACTTCGTCAAGTTTTATAAGTATCTTACCCGTTACAAGCAAGGTTGAGAGAGAGAGAGAGAGAGAGAGAGAGAGAGAGAGAGAGAGAGAGAGAGAGCTGTTTTAAAACATATTCACTTAGTTTGTCATCTCCGGTAGGGAGGGTCGAGAGGGGAGTGGCTGTCAGAGTACATATTGGACGGAAGGAATCTAGTTTTGGCGGGGTGGGGGAGGAGGGATTCCTGGTCTGCCAGACGTATCAGGAGAAATATCAAATATCAGCGGAGAAGAAGATGAAGAAGAGGGGGAGGGGGAGGAGGAAAAAGTTTTTGATGGGGTTTGTTGTAGGTATTCCATGGGTTGTGGTCACAAAAGTCGAGAGTAGGTTGCCAGTCGCAGGTTCCTTGTGTCATGTTGTACGGGTGGTTTGGAGTTCGTCATGGATTTTGGGAGGGGTGTGTAGGGGAAGGGGGTTTACCTTAAACTTAAATAAGACAAGGTCCGGACCTTGCCTGAAGATGTTTTAATTGTTCAGTGCTGCAGAAATGACTATTAGACCGTAGATTCTAGTAGGCTTGTATAGCCTGCTTGCTTAATTTCGGTTGAAGTTTTTTCTTTGTTGTAGAATTGGTGTATTGTATGAGATGAAAACTTCGTAGCATTAATGTACAGTGTGGATTTTATTTTGAATGGAATAAGACAGGCATCGGAAGCCTATATACACCATGGCCTTTGTGGGGAGGTAGATTCTTCTTGGTAAAGTGGTATTTGAGAATTCCAAGCTTCTTTTCAGTCACAAAGGATTTGTTCCTTTCATCATAAAGATGTATTGGAATTTCTGCTATTTGGTTTATGTTAAGGAAAGAAGAAAGAAGTTGCCAGAGCAAATGCGTTGCTCAATATCGTTTGACATCGTCGTATATTGTTACTAGACTGAACGCGATTTAATCTTGACTTGAATAATATTCATAATTCCAACAGTGAAGTAACATTATAGTTGGGTTCACTTTTCATTATGATTTAATCAGATATTCATTCTTAATTTAAGAACGCAAATTAATTTGTGTTGTGGTTATAGTGATTTACATCAAGTAGGCCTACATACCATCAGTTCATGCCACCTGAACTCTTGGTTTCTCTTGTCGGTGAATGTGACGACTTGAATAATTTTCATAATCCTGACATTGTAGCAGCATTACAGTTAGCTCCATGTTTTTAATGTTTTAATCAGGTGATCTTTTATAAAAATGCCAATTAGTTTGTGATGTAGTTGTGGTGATATTTATGGAGTAGGCCTACATACCGTCATTTCATACCACCTGAACTCTTGGTTTATCTTGCCGGTGTAAGTGACGTCTACATCAGTTGCCTAGCTACTCGAGTTCCCATCAGATTCTAGGTTTCGTTTTCTGTTCTGTATCATCCTCGACATCCATTCCTGTAAGATAAAAAAGAAGAATGGCAAACAGATCACTCATTGCAGGGATACCAAAACGGTACATCGAACGCTACTCTGTCTCTGAAAATCTGTCTTAACAGACGTATAATGGTCAGGGATATCAGCGTTGCTTCCACATAAGGCACACGCCACATAAGCATCGTCGAATCAGAGAAGTATCTGTGCGTGTGTGTGTGTGTGTGTGTGTGTGTGCGCGAGTGTGGGCGTGGAAT
>NC_089744.1:73423842-73433842 GCF_040412425.1 Macrobrachium rosenbergii | reverse complement strand
CTATATACTTTCCGCCGCATTGCATTTCACCAGACTATTCGATCTTTCACTACATGAATGAAAACCTTCAAGAGACCTTGTGCCCCCCCCCCTTTGTTGGGGTATGGATCTCATTGACCCCATCTTGAGTGGTGCCTCTCTTCAAGTGGGGTTGCATATTCACCTTATGGCGTCGAGAGTGAAATGGTTTTTGTGAATAAATAACTTTTTACGTCATTAACACTCTTAAGCTTTGTGGGGCTCAGTTCCGGAACTGTCCAGGGTATAAGTTTATACTAAGATTTTTTTTTTCTTTTGACGTATGTGGGTCGTCGTCATCATCATAGCGTACAGATCTGAGAGAGAGAGAGAGATTTGAAACGGTTGATAGGATTTAGTTTCGTTTGGCGTTCATGAAAGCTGCATATTTTAGGTTTTGCTAGGATATAGTTTCCTTTTGTACTTGTTCAATTCTTACATTTTGTTTTGCTTTGTTTTTCTTAGTTCATCAATTTCTTGACCTGCATTTAAATAGAAATAGCTGATAACTTAGCCTGACACAACCTAATCCAATCCGGTCTAACCTAAACTAACCTGACTTATTGAGCTTCAGGTCATTATGATGAAGTTGCGTTCATAGTATAAAGATCCTTTCCTTGTAGTAAATATAATGAAACGCCGAGAAATTATTACAGTGTAGCACTCAGGTATTTTGTCCGGTATACCTCCGAACTCTTGTTTGTTTGTCACCGACTAATAAAGCACTTGCAACACACGCCAATCAAAGTTTCTATAGCTTAAGTGACGATATAGATAAGGTCAAGGATCAGCGGAGAAGTGAGCTTTAGTCGAAAACTGGAGGTATGCTAGTCCCTTAGAGGGGTGTCTGGGTGTGTGTGGGTGTGGCTGCCAGCCCGTGGCCGGGTCATGTGTCCAGCGCCTTCCTTATTGGGGGAGCAAAGCCGGGCAAGAAGAGCCGTCAGGTGCAGACGAATGTATGTCTGAGGGAGAACCTGTGAAAGGAATGGCTACAAAAGAGAAAGAATAATTTTTATTAAATTTATTAAGTTTAGATAGAGAAAGTGCTCTGGTTAAAATAGGTAAATAGCTTCATGTAAATATATGCTAGAAATGGTATTGATTATGTTATTGTAATCTAACCCAGAGTTAAGCCTGTTTCGAGACGTTTTCCAAGGTAAGGTTTTTGTTGGTCGTTAGCGCAAGAGTTTTGCGAAAAATTCATAAACTTTCTGCTACCGATTTCAAGGAAATATTATGCTTTATCCTTTGAAATATGATTGAATTTTATCATGAAATAATGGAGATATTTAAAATATGAAATTACTATAACCAAATCTTCTTAGAAGCGGTCAGAATTAACCTAGTAATTATTTAGTAATTATTTATATCTGGATGTAAGGTCTGTTAGGTGGGAGTCGGTTACAACACCATGTTTGTCGTTCTTTTAGTTGAAAAAGAATTCAAGAGTCAATGGAGGTCCTATAACGGGGCCTTATCTCTTGAGACCCAATCGACGCCTTAAAAGAACCCGCAAATAAACGACGCTTATTGAGAGGAGACAGAGATCTGCAAATTGGACATTTAGACAGAGGATGGACTCTGCTACGAACCAACAAACATAAATAAAAAAAAATGAATATGACTTCATAGTTTTTTTTTTATAAAGCGTGTATTTTGTATGTTTCTCTTCTCTGGTGTGTAAGTAAACTTGCCAAAATGACTCGTCACTGTTTAGATGGTTTAGATGACGACAGGATAAGAAATAGATTTCATCCGTATTTAGGTGCTTGCGTGATGCTTGAAGACCGTTTTGGGCAATGCTGGATTTATTAGGCGGTTATCAATACTGTTGATATTGATGCTTTCATTCGATGGTTCCTTTTGGGAAAGTTCGCAGGATTGATAATTTCATGCTGTTCTTTTAGGGTTAGATTACTTATATGTATATATATATATATATGTATATGTTTTATGCATTAAAATGCTTTAGGTAATTTGTTTTGTTGGTAGCATTGAAGTAGCATATGTATATGGCTATATATAAATTATACTTACTGTATATGCATACATACATATACAGACAGAGAGAGAGAGAGAGAGAGAGAGAGAGAGAGAGAGAGAGAGAGAGAGAGAGAGAGAGAAATGAACACATGGGAACATGTTTCACAGAAATAAATTTGACTCACACTTCGCACATCTCTGTGGGCTCTATATTTATATATATATATATATATATATATATATATATATATATATATATATATATATATATATATATATATATATATATACATATATATGTGTGTGTTTGTTTGTGTTTGTGTATATATAAATATAAACTTCGTACATGTATGTGCGGGCGTCCGGTTAACATGTGCGTAAGTGTCACATGTGTGTACTCATGTATTCACTTTAATAACGTACGTATGCTGTATCTGGGGGGTGATGAATTCACATGGCCGTTTCGTAATGGCTCATATCAGTATTTGAAAAAATATATTATTGATTAATAACATCAGCCGAAGTTAAAACTATCACCTTTTCACGATTCAAAAAGGAGACAGTTTGAAATAGCTTTTAACACAATTTTGAATTTGAGTAACCATTTCCAACTACTTTAGAGCGAAGTTCTTGAGCTAATCCTTTCTCAAACAAACAAGTAAAAAAGCGCCGAAGTTTCTTCGGAGCAATCGAGTTTTCTGTACAGCATATAATCAAGGCCACCGAAAATAGACCTATCTTTCGGTGGTCTCGGTATAATGCTGTATGAGCCGCGGTCCATGAAATTTTAACCACGGGCCGGAGGTAGCCTGGCCTATATCGTTGCCAGAAGCACGATTATGGCTAACTTTAACCTTAAATAAAATAAAAGCTACTGAGGCTAGAGGGCTGTAATATGGTATGTTTGATGATTGGAGGGTGGATGATTAACATACCAATTTGCAGCCCTCTAGCCTCAGTAGTTTCTAAGATCTGAGGGCGGACAGAAAAAGCGCGGACGGACAAACAAAATCAGCACAGTAATTTTCTTTTACAGAAAACTAAAATAACATGCTTCCATCTATTTCTTGCTTGAAGGTTTGCAAGTGTAGTCTTTTGAGTATTAAATCTTCCTCAAGGTATATATTTAATGTTCACTTTCGTCAGTACTTGGAACCTAAGCATCCTTTTTCTGATCACAGTTATGAATTGGGCTGGTTGCGAGAATTGATTGGTCTTCTAATTTCCTTAAAAGCTTCATTGTATTATCCCGTAGTGGGGTAGTGCCGTCAGTGCACCTCATGCAGTGCACTGTAGGAATTACTTGAGGTTCTGTGCAGCGTGCCTCCGTCCCCTAGCTGCAACCCCTTTCGTTCCTTTTACTGTATCTCTTTTCATATTCTTTTTCTTCCATCTCTCTTTCCACCCTCTCCTAACAATTAGTTCATAGTGGAACTGCGAGGTTTTCCTCCTGTTACACTTTCAAACTTTTACTGTCAATTTCCGTTTCAGCGCCGAATGACCTAATTGGTCTCAGTGCTTGGCCTTTGGCCTAAATTTTATATTCAGTTCAGTTCACTTCAATTCACTGTTTATAAAATTGAATGGGAAATTCGTCTGTCGTTAATAAATTTACGTCATAATGGTTTCCGGAGCGACTTGGCACATTCACGTAATATTTCAATATCCGTTGTAACAATTTTAAGTTTGTCTAATTTCGATGAAATCTCAAAGAGAATGGAAATGCTCGTTATCGGGATTTGTGGACCATTCCAATTTCAGAGTTGCACTAGTTTCCTGTCAGTTGATAAGTGTTGCAAGAACTTCAGTGGTGAAGTATAATCAGACGGTGAAAGAAAGAAAGAGAGAACGACCTACATGATGAGAAACCGCATAACCTTTTTATACATCAAACTTAAATGTCTTAACAGTGAAAAATACTTACAAAGAACAAACTCAAAAACCACAAAAACTTTAATGACATATATATGTACATTGGGAAAAAGTTCACATAGAAAAACTTTGATATCAGCTCTATTGAAAGACAAAAACAGGATTGGAGTAGATTTGCCAAAATAGATCACGTAATTTTTTATTTTTTGGTATAGGCAAATTACTAATTACATAACTCGATGTAATTTTAGGTAATTTTGATAAATAGTGTTATTACCAGATGAACTTGGGTCGAGATCTCAGAAGACAAAGTCCCCTCCCCCCAAAAAAAAAGAAAATGGGAAAAGAATGATTTTAAATATTATAATATTTTACATGTTAGAAATCACAAGTTAAACTATCATTTTTACATTGACTCTCTCTCTCTCTCTCTCTCTCTCTCTCTCTCTCTCTCTCTCTCTCTCTCTCTCTCTCTCTCTCTCATAAATGGGACAAGACATAATAACTGTTTAATCGATAAAGAGACGTCATTTGTAAACTACCGGGATATGGTAAACCTTCCATGAAATATATGACTGTAAAACGCTCGTTCATGTTTACTAAAGTGTGACCATATCTGGAAGAAGGGAAGGGCTGTTATCTATCTCTCGTTCTCCCCAGAGAGAGAGAGAGAGAGAGAGAGAGAGAGAGAGAGAGAGAGAGAGAGAGAGAGATGTCAGGCCACATTTGGCTCGTCTGAAGAGAGAGGACCTTGCTCTTTTATCTGTTTATCCTTTGTCTCCTTGACTTCTTGGAGAGAGAGAGAGAGAGAGAGAGAGAGAGAGAGAGAGAGAGAGAGAGAGAGAGAGAGACCGTCGTCCGTAGTCGCTTTCTCTTTGGCTGTGGATGTTGCTGTGCTCTGGTGCTGTTTTCCTTCACGGACTATGCAGCCTGATGCCTCGAATTGCTGCTGCAGCTAATTGAGAATCTATTGTGTTGTGCAATTTTGACAACTTTCACTCAATTAGAATGACGGTTGCAAAAATCTAATCGTAGATATTTAGTATTATTGTTTTTCTTTCTTTGTTTTACTTTCCGATTCGTGAATCAAACTCTCAATAGTTTGAATCTTGTGCCTTTTATTTCCTATGCCCGTGGTATCAACCTGGCCTAAAATTGTGTATTTAACTTTGTTTAAATTTATATAATTAAGACAACGAACGTTGTTTTCCTTGTTTAGCCTAAAGAGGTCATCTTTATCACACGGGTTGGATATCAGAGCAATTATAGGTAATTATCTGTATGAAGCAGCCTGTTTGTTTGTATTGTTTGTGTCTGTGTTTGAGTGTCTTTGTGTGTGTGTTTGTGTGTGTAGGAAGGAAGGAAGGTTTGTCACCAGGTTGCAACGTAAAGTCGTTTTATTCCCTCATATAAATTATAATATGACACGTCTTTTATTATTTACCTAATTTTTAATAACTGTTTTGATTCTGCTTCTCATTAAACCCGGAGGTTAAGGAATTTTCATAAATGAAACCTATCCTCTGCTGACCATTTAATCAATTAGGGATCCAACCTCCCACCTCCCCAAATGACCCCCACCCCACCCCGGGGGCGGTGTGTGGAAAGAGGGGGACGTCCTACGAAGGACATACTTTCGAGCATCCATAACACCAGACTTCTCTATCCTCTTGACTCCTACCCTCCAATTCAGTCCCCTCCTCCTCAATCATCCCCCTCTCTCCCCCCAGCTCCCACCCGTTTAAGAGGGTGGGGGTGGTGGGGTTAGGTCACTCTTGTTCCTCTTCACTGCTTTCCCATCTATGTCCCCATGGCCAAATTCGCCGCCCACGCACTCAATTCGTATCTGCATGTGGGCGTGAGCACTGCAGGCTGATTCACTGAGGTTTTGGGTTTGATTTTTTTATCCTTTTTTTTTTTTACAGCTTTTGGGATGGATAGCTTATGTTAGGTTTTAAATGCATAATGCTATGTCCCCCTTATACGTATATATACTTGCAGCATACAAGCTTACACGAGGCAAGGCCAGTGCTTGTTGCATGCACTCAGGCGTATTTGCAGTTACATTTAAGGCAGTATAGTTAGAGGATGATTTTAGCATCATTGAATGGATGATGAACTGAAGACAACAGCATTTGATGAAGTGAAAAATAAAAAAAAAAAAGGTTGAAGGCAATGGGTTTGGTGCTTTGCATGAGGGCAGAAAGTGTTTGATAATGATGGCGGTGATAGTAATGATAATGATTTAGTATGTATATTTAGTGTAATTCTTTTGCTTTTTTGGGGTAAATTTTATGGACTTTCACAACTGTAATTTTGAAAATTACTTTAAAAATACGTCATTTAATCAAATGTCACACGTTGAGATAATTAATTTACTTTCATCAGCATATAATATCAAATGATTTCGACTCATTTCCTAGTAATTGAGAGAGAGAGAGAGAGAGAGAGAGAGAGAGAGAGAGAGAGAGAGAGAGAGAGAGAGAGAGTCAGTCGTAAGCCACGTCCTTTTCATACTTTCCACCAGATATGCAGATATGTTGTTTGGTGTAATCAGCTGTATAGTTTCCTACTGAATTTTCCATATCACACTGCGGTTGGCTATGCAATACCTTCGTAGTATCGTGTCTGAAACTGTACTTTGATATTCACACATGCATGTTATGTCTGGGATAGCCACTTGTGTGAAATTCTGTTGCTTGCGTTTCTTTTGCACATGCGCAGTAAGGGAGTTCTTTGATATGAAAGCTCTCTATGAAGAAATGCGCACATACTGCTAAGCTTACTTCGGTAGACGATCAGCCTCCTGCATCTTCGTAGACGATAGTCTGAGAAAATAATACTCTCTGTAACGTTTCACTTCTTACTGTAGAATTTGGGATCGTTCCAACATTTGCTGTGTAAGAAATCAGGCCTTGTGTCTTTCTACATGATCCAGAGACCTTCCAGGAATGGCAGATCCGTGTTTTAAGTATATTTTTATTACTAGTTTCATTGATGGTGGAGATTTTTCCTTGCACTCTGTCCATTCATTCGACAGCGCAGTGTTTACCCTCCCACTCAGACGCCTGTGTCTTTCAGCTCGTTTATCCCGTATTTCATTGACGCGATTCTTCTGGCGAACAAGAGACGCCCTGTTTACCGCTGTTTACAGTATAAGCTTTCGTCCTGAAGGAAATTTGTTTTCAGACCGAGTCGTTGAAGTTGGTCTCAAGTGTAGGCGGCGTAAAGGTAGAGAAAGAAGGCTTTTTAGAAGGCAGATGTGGTGGGACCCTTTAAATGGATTAAATTTGATTTCGATACACAAAAAGAAACCAGACTGTCTGTGGTAATGTATTTTATGGCGAATAACCATGCGATATAGATATAGATACCTGCATAGATATAGATACCATAGTCGGCGTATACGAAGAGAAAGAAGACTATTTAGAAAGCAGATGTGGCGGAATCTTTTAAATGGATTAAATGTATTTCGATACTGACTTGAATATGTTTTATACCAAATAACCATATGATATAGATACAGATACCTGTATAGATATAGGTTCGAGGTCTTTGCAGTCCCTGGCCAGAACATTCAGCGGAAGGACTGAGATAAACGGATGTCCAGGTAACGTGACGGACGTGTCCTTATCACCGACGGAAGATAGGACAGGATCTTTGCTTGCTCATGTGCTTCCTTGCGTGCGTCCTAGTCGTTCGTGCTGTTGAAGAAGGAGTATCATTTAAGTAGGTCTGTGTATGGCCATAATATGAATATCAGTCAAGGCATGTGTACACTTGATCCTATAACATCAAAAGAAATTCGTAAAATGTTGTAGAGGTGTATGGAAAAAGGATTACTATATTTGGAAAAACAGTACGGGGGCAGTAGGTAGTACTATAGCGAGTTTTCCCACCCCGCCTCCCAAGTGTGGATTTGTAGTCTCCTACGTTTCAAGTTTATTGGTATTGTCCCTTGAGAGTGTATTGTGATTTCTTCCCAGATGAGCTTTGAAGCCACTCTACCTTGACACCTGCCAGTGAGGGATCTGTATTCTCAGACGGTTGTGTATGTTCGTCAGTACTGTCTCTGTAGTATACATATTTGTTATTTTTAATACTGTCTCAGTCCGTCGTCAATGGCTTAGAAATAAAGTCGAAACCGGGCAGGACTTACTTTTCACCTGTGGTATGTGTTTGATAAACGAATCACGTGTTAAAGTTATTATAGTCACATATATACGCGCATATATAATCATACACATATATAATTTATAAATATGCATGTATGTATGTATAAAAATACATGCATACCCTAGCCTACCTTGCATGGACTCGAATCTCACCACTGAGCTTATGGCTGCTTCATTTCTTCTCCACTCGATTTCAAGGCTTAAAGTAACAAATGTATCTGAAACAGGTTTAGGAAATCGAAAAGTTAAATTGTTAACTAGGCTATTAAAAGTACAGGAAGTATCTGGTGAAAGTAGATTATATGTATATATATATATACAGTATATATATATATATATATATATATATATATATATATATATATATATATATATATATATATATATATATATATATATATATATATATATATGTGTGTGTGTGTGTGTGTGTGCTTGCAGGTGTATGTGAGAGTGAATGCAGGAGTGTGTTTACATTAAGCTTAGAATTATTCCATCTACATATCTTATTCTAGAGAAAATTTACAGTTTAAAATAAAATGGATAGATCTTACTATCGTTAGAAATGAGAGAAAATTTACAGTTTAAAATAAGATGGGTAGATCTTACTATCGTTAGAAATTATCATGCAACACGTAACACTAGGCTCAGTCTAAGTGAACTTTTCCGAACAAATATTTACACACTTAAGGAACTTCGGGATACAAGTCTCTGTTTTAAAGATGATTTATGACATGAGGGTAAGGTATACTCGGTCATTTTGAATTTCATGTTTTTTTTCTAATCATTATTGCTAAACCAAACTTGCAGTTTGCTTGTGCATGTGTGTATCACAAGTGAGGCTTTGTGGTCATTCGTGTATGTCTTTGCTGTATGAAATATATTTGAATATAGTTTCTTTTGCTTGCATTATCATGCATTGCACTCGTACATGCAATGATTCGGAACGAGTCCTACCTTTCAATAAGTTTAGCCTTGCTTAGTTAGCTTTCTTTTCAGTCAACCGTAGTTAATATTTAGGCTCCTCTGCCATCCAGTTTGGAGTCTAAAGCTATTTTACTACCTTACTTGACACTTTTAACACTTATAGATTTACTTCCATCCATTATCCTTGGTAGGAACGCAGAGGTTAACTGTTAAGGAGCCTAGTTATACCATATGTGAATGATTATTGCTTTATGCTCCCTGGGCACGACGTGGGTTAATGGGCACAAGGCCGAAATCTTACTCCAGTCTTTGGCGGTGTGGCCTGAAGGGAGGTTGGAAGACGGGAGGGTGCGCTCGTTGTTTGTGTGGAGAGAGAGAGAGAGAGAGAGAGAGAGAGAGAGAGAGAGAGTCACTCAAATCAGTCATTCGAAAAACTATTTCCACACAGTGGTTATTACTCTTGAAAATCCAAAATCATCCTTTATAATCTGACAAGTAAAAAGTTTGAAGGCAACAAACTGAATTTTTTACATTAAAGTAACAATTGTGGACACTTGAATACACATATATATTTTATTAGTACAGCACAATCTTAGGTTCACACTTGGCAGTAGAGAGAGCAATATTTGGTTCATTTATAAAATATCAGTGGAACAAAAATAAGAAAGGCAAATATGGCTCCATCTATACAGACTCTTTAAGGAGCAATTTTCATCTTTACAACTCCTCCCTTTAGGTGGAACATTTACCATTTTATGATATAGTGTACTATTATAGTCTTTTTTTATTGGTATTCTCAGCTGCAGTGCCCTGCCAATGTTGCCCTGTTACCCCCTCCATGTCTTAATACCCGTACTCTTACCTGTTTCTTTTTTATTATTATAATTTTTTTTTTTGTCTCCTGTATCCCATAGATTATGGTGACCTTTATTAGTCATGGTAGGTTATGGTACTTTCCATTCTCTCTCTCTCTCTCTCTCTCTCTCTCTCTCTCTCTCTCTCTCTCTCTCTCTCTCTCTCTCTCA
>NC_089744.1:73413842-73421342 GCF_040412425.1 Macrobrachium rosenbergii | reverse complement strand
ATCTTTTTTTAAGTTACAGGTTATCTTTTTTTGAGTTACAGTGGTCTTTTTTGAAGTGCAGGTGATCATATTTAAAGTTACAGATGGTCTTGTTTGAGTTACAGGTGGCTTTTTTTTTTTTTGAGTTACAGGTAATCTTTTTTTGAGTTACAGGTAGTCTTTTTTTTTTAGTTACGGTGGTCTTTTTTGAAGTACAGGTGATCATATTTGGAGTTACAGATGGTCTTGTTTGAGTTACAGGCAGCTTTTTTTTGAGTTACAGGTTATCTTTTTTGAGTTACAGGTAGTCTTTTTTTTTAGTTGCAGGTGGTCTTTTTTTGAGTTACAGATGGCCTTTTTTTGAGTTACAGTGATCTTTTTTTTTTTTAGTTACAGGTAGTCTTTTTTGAGTTATAGATGGTCTTTTTTTGAGATACAGGTGGTCTTTTTTTGAGTTACGGGTGGTCTTTTTTTGAGTTACAGGTGGCCTTTTTTTGAGTTACAGGTGACCTTTGTTTTGGGTTACAGGTGTTTTTTTTAGTTAATAGATGATCTTTTTTGGAGTTACAGGTGATCTTTTGTTGAGTTACAGGTGGTCTTTTTTGAGTTACAAGTGTTTTTTTAGTTACAGGTGGTCTTTTTTTTTGTTACAGGTGATCTTTTTTTGAGTTACAAGTGACTTTTTTGAGTTACAGGTGGTCTTTTTTGGAGTTATTGGTGATCTTTTTTTGAGTTAGACACAGGTGGTCTTTTTTGGAGTTACAGGTGATCTTTTTTGAGTTACGGACGATCTTTTTTTTTGGTGTTACAGATGGTCGTGTTTGGAGTTACAGGTAATTTTTTTGAGTTACAGGTGGCCTTTTTTTGGAGAGTGGGTGGGAGCTCGAATGAGTTATAAGGGAGGGATTTGGAAGAGAGGGGTTGGGGGGAGGAGAGAGAGAGAGAGAGAGAGAGTGAGTGAATGTAACACACAACTTGAGAGTGACAGACAGAGATGTATACACACATACAGATGCCTTTGGCAGCAATGAGCTGTTTGCCCACTTGTTTCGTCAAGATGAATATTCGACAACTAAGAAGTGCCTTGCAGTTACTCCCCTGCAATGCACCTGCAAACAGGTGCACTGATTAGATTCTCTTCCCCACCCCACTCACGGACAGGTGTTTGAGGAACAGGTGTTTGCGTGAATCATGGAGAGAGACGAATCTTGTTCCCGTTCGGTTTCCCTCTTACTAGTTGTTGCAGATGGAATTCTTATCACAGGCTTTGCTTCCTGTGTCCATTATTCCCAGAATTCCCAGAATTCCAGGAATACTTGTCAGGTATCGGGAGAGCAACAGATACTTTGCATCACGAGAGACCATCTGGTATGTGGTCCGCAGCTGGGCGATGTCTGCCCTTGTCCGGACTTATAAGCATTGTTACCTGTGACTCTTAAGTACGTCGCGGGTCAAGGTGAGAATCTCTCTCTCTCTCTCTCTCTCTCTCTCTCTCTCTCTCTCTCTCTCTCTCATACATTTGGAATAATGTCAAGTTTTGGCAGAGAGAGAGAGAGAGAGAGAGAGAGAGAGAGAGAGAGAGAGAGAGAGAGAGAGAGAGAGAGAGAGAGAGAGTATATTTGCTGGAATAATGTCAAATCTTGACAGAGAGAGAGAGAGAGAGGTCGTACGTTTTCTGGAATAATGTCAAGTCTTGACAGATTAACAGAGATAGACTATATTTGCTGGAATAATGTCAAATCTTGATAGAGAGAGAGAGAGAGAGAGAGAGAGAGAGAGAGAGAGAGAGAGAGAGAGAGAGAGAGAGAGAGAGAGAGATCGTACGTTTTCTGGAATAATGTCAAATCTTGACACAGAGAGAGTATATTTGCTGGAATAATGTCAAATCTTGACAGAGAGAGAGAGAGAGAGAGAGAGAGAGAGAGAGAGAGAGAGAGAGAGAGAGAGATCGTACGTTTTCTGGAATAATGTCAAATCTTGACACAGAGAGAGAGTATATTTGCTGGAATAATGTCAAATCTTGACAGAGAGAGAGAGAGAGAGAGAGAGAGAGAGAGAGAGAGAGAGAGAGAGAGAGAGAGAGATCGTACGTTTTCTGGAATAATGTCAAGTCTTGACAGAGAGAGAGAGAGAGAGGTCGTACGTTTTCTGGAATAATGTCAAGTCTTGACAGAGAGAGAGAGAGAGAGAGAGAGAGAGAGATAGAGTATATTTGCTGGAATAATGTCAAGTCTTTTGAGAGAGAGAGAGAGAGAGTATATCTGCTGGAATAATGTCGTTATATTTGCTGGAATAATGTCTTTTGAGAGAGAGAGGGAAAGAGAGAGACGATCCCAGGTGAAACCAAGAGCAGCAAGTTGAAATAAGATAGTTCTGTAGAGCCGTCCTTTGTGCTTTTAATATCTCCCCCTTCCCCTCCCCCACCCCTATGGCACCACCCTCATGGTGCTCCCCCACCTTCCTCCAACTCGCTCTCTGGGTGTACTGCGTTGATGTCATTTTGTTTCTTCTCAAAATGTCGCACTTTTTCCTGTTGACTGATTTGTATTCGACCCTGTTAGTGAAACTCTCTGCATTATATATGATGTACACCTGACAGTGTATAATGAAAGAAACAAAAGAACACCTGGCAGTGTATAACGAAAGAAACAAAAGAATGTCTCACACGTACACACAAGCACGCAGGCGCAGGCGCACAATTGCGTGATCTATATTCATTACGATTACTCAAGCTTTTCATTATTTCGTACGTCGGAAATTAGCTCTGAATCACAAAAGATCATTTTTTTTCTTAAATCTCTAGCTGTTTCTTTTTACGTGCTAAATTACAGACATCCAACTTCATTTTAAAGTACCTTGTTATTATTCAAAGCACGATGGCCAGATTCTGTTTTTTTTTTCTTTGCCTTCGTTTGTAAAGTGGCGGTAAATATATTGAACGGTGGTCGTACCTATTGAGTACACATGTAAATGGAATACTTGAGTTACTTTTTCGTCCTCTGGGCTGTGGAATTAATTGCTTACCTTCCGCTTTTCCTGGTGTAATAATTTTGATAAGTTACGTATGTTTTTATCCATTTATTTATTAATTTGTTAATTTATTTTTCATTTCTAGTAACTGATCTCTTCTTTCTGTATTTCCTGTTACCGTCTCTTACTTCTTCAAATGAACATATTCTTTGGAAGATTGAATTTCAAGTCAGTGGCCTCTATGAGCTTGTTCCACAAGAATAGGATTAATCTCAATAAATAATAATAATAATAATAATAATAATAATAATAATAGGGTCGGTTTTAGTGTTGACGTTTCGTTCCTCCCAGGAACATCTGAGTTCCGATAATTTGTGTCAACTTGTCCACGGTGGAATTTGTCTTCAGCCAAGGTGGAACTCTGGTGGCAGTGTGACTCACATCTGTAATTCTTTGTGTCCGTTGGGGTCGACTTTTATGAGAGAGAGAGAGAGAGAGAGAGAGAGAGAGAGAGAGAGAGAGAGAGAGAGAGAGAGAGAGAGAGTTTTTTATACGTACATAAATGAGTGTCAGAGTATTTGCCTTTACATATTCGAAACATTCAAAAGGCATGTTGGAGTGCATTTCTTTTCATTTTCTTTCAAACTCATTAATGATTATGACTCCAGGTGTTTAACGTGGAAGGGAAATTGACGTGGAACAACCTCATCACTCAGCCTCCACGAAGCGTTGCAACATTCTCAGGAAGTTGCGGCGTGTCTTTCGCTCCGCTAATTCGTTTCACTTTCGTCAATTCATTTTCCTAAAGGCCGCCCAGTATAACGCCATCAATCCCGCGTTACTGCATGTGCAGTTGACATCAACAAAGCAGAGGCGTTGTTTATGAAAAAGCGTAATTCGTGCGTGTAATGTACCGGAGGCGGAACTGGCTAAATTGATAGCATCCTTCCTTCTCGGCTTATAGTCCAGGCACTGCTGCTCTTTGACGCCGCTGCGAACGGCGTTTGCCAATCTCTCTCTCTCTCTCTCTCTCTCTCTCTCTCTCTCTCTCTCTCTCTCTCTCTAACCGGTGGATTTGTAGGGTTTCATGATTTCACGTTTTCACAGGTTTTATTGTCTAATTTCTAGTCGTTCATCTCTGTGTGGTTTCTTGAGTTTTGCAAATAAATGATCGGGATTTTACGGTGGATATAATAGCCTTTTTTTTCGTTCTTCACTGTGTGATCCCTTGAATTTTGCAAATAAATTCGCCGGCGTCTTTATATTAAAGCGAAAGCGTTTGGACGAATATATTTACAGCCCTAATGTATCCGTCAAGTTGTGGATATTTAGATTTGATTTCGTACCAGTTATTGTTTAGTCGAAATGACGAATTGGCGAGAGCATTCCCAAGAGATGAAAGCTATTTCAGATTATAAAGAAATTTAGTTTTGCGTGTTCACTGAACATATTTTGGCACTGAAAGGTTGTAGGCTGCTGCAAGGGAACTGACCTGATTCGGAGGTGATAAGTAAAACAGCTGCAGCGTTCATTTATATATAAAAAAGGAGCCCAAGATAGTTTAGGTGCAGTTGAAGAGGGAATGACGTCTTCCTTGTGAAGGCTTGAATATCGTTTAGCTTTACTTGTAAAACTAAACGAAATAGAATATAATTCTTGAGGTAGTTAGTAATTTTTACATTGTTGAAAGATTACCTTTTAAAAACATACAAAAATACTTATCAAAAACCATACATAAGGATGTATTACTTATATATATTACTTTTTACAGAAAAGTCTTGAGATAATAATTTTTACTTTGCTGAAAGATTACCTTTCCAAAACCTGCAGAAATACTAAAAAACCATAAAGTAAGGATATATTACTTTTTACAGAAAAGTCAAATATCCTTAAATTTTAAAAAATCATCAAAAGTTTCCTTATTTGTAAAACATACGAAACTATTTTAAAACCAGACGTCTGTGTGAAAGTCTTCCGTATATGGGTAATCTTGGCAAATCTGCAGAGAGAGAGAGAGAGAGAGAGAGAGAGAGAGAGAGAGAGAGAGAGAGAGAGAGAGAGAGAGAGAGAGAGAGAGAGAGAGAGAGAGAGAGAGCTCCCATCTGCCTGCATATCCCACCATACTCACTGTCATACTTTCGACCACGCATGTCCCTGCATTATGCATCAGGGCATGCAGGAGAAACTGGGGTCCTTTGCAACTTCAGAAGAAGGAAACTCGTTGTATTTCTTCTTCTCGAAAGAGGGATTGGTTGGCTCCGGTGCCGTGCCAACACCTTTCACCATCTGGTCATCTGTCACTTTCAGACGATCTTCTCTTAGTCTTAGGTCATGCGAGGTCAGCGTTGCTATAGTGATTTCGTGAAGGATCTCTCTCTCTCTCTCTCTCTCTCTCTCTCTCTCTCTCTCTCTCTCTCTCTCTCTCTCTCTCTCTCTCTCTCGTGTATAATTTCAGTGCGGTCGTATTGAGGCGTTGCGCTTTTTTTTTATGTAAAAAGCGACACTTCTCTTGTAAACTTATACAATGCTTTTAAAGGTAGTATGCTTAAAATTTACTTGTTTTACTGTGATAGCGTGTAATGGTAACGATGCATCACAATTGTAGGAATTACTTTCCTCCAGGATAAATACGTTTTCCTGGTATTCGGCTTTAAAAGGAAAAAGAAATAGTAAAAAATGCGCCGAAGTTTCGTCGCCGCAATCGAGTTTTCTGCACAGCCACTGCAGCCTATAATCAAGGCCACCGAAAGTAGATCTATCTTTCGGTGGTCTCGGCATAATGCTGCGTTAGCCGCGACCCATGAAACTTTAACCACAGCCTGGTGGTGGCCTATCCTATGTCGTTGCCAGAAGCGCGATTATGGCTAACTTTAACCTGAAATGAAATAAAAACTACTGATGCTAGATGGCTGCAATTTATGTTTGATGATTGGAGGGTGGATGATCAACATACCAATTTGCAGCCCTCTAGCCTCAGTGGTTTGAAGATCTGAGGGCGGACAGAATAAAGTGCAGACGGACAGACAAAGCCAGTACAATAGTTTTCTTTTACAGAAAACTAAAAAACTGGGAGCTTGTTTTAAAGATTGCTCGCTTTCCTAAATTTACTTTCGACTGGTCATCTCGTCCCTCTGAAGTGAAGACTGCGGGGGGAAAAAAGTTGATTCTACAGCTTTTTCCCCTTTTTGTGCCCATTTCTGAGAAACTGGAGTATTGGAATATCTTCCGCCTTGCCTCATCCGTACGTAATGTTATGGCATTCGTTCACCGCAGCCGAGGTATATTGAAGGAGCATTACAGTAGTTTGTAGGGGCTGAAGGACCGAAATTTAGATGGAGTGACGGCTCTTCTTCTACCTGTTTTGACGGGGAATGATGATTTTGCCTGTCTCATGTGGGCAAATGTAAATCGAGGCGGGGGACGGGCAAAAAAGAGGTCTTGATGGGGCAGGAGATAATTGAGTGAAGAGAAAAAATAGCGAGGAAGGGTCAGAACAGATAAGCAAAGCTAAAGAGTGGGTTTGTTGAGAGAAAATGTTGAATCTTGCCTTGGCATGATTGGGCGTATCTCTTAAAGCTGTGAACGCGAGACTTATCACCCTCCCATCGTTTCTGTTCCTGATGGAGTGGCTAATGTTCCATTACTTCTCGACGTTCTGGAACGGAACTTGTCGAGAGACATTGAGAGACGTCTCTCAATCATCACGCAATGCTTCCACGGAGCGAAGGTCAGTTTGAAATGCTAATGTGTTTTTGTATTATAATTTTTTTTTGCTGTTACCGTTTTAATACTAACCTACGTGCACGAATACACAGTTCTTCAGGAGTTTAAAGTCGTGCGTTGTTATATTAAGAGATTTAACTTTATTATGCTTAGGGATTTATCTCTCACTTCTGTTAAACTCACTAATCTTCAAAAAGCGTACATTTTTAGACTCAGAATGATAGTGTATAAGTCTAGGTCTTGAAGGCTAAGCATGAGCCTTTTCAATATTATCTAGACTTGGGTACGTGATATCAGACAACTTCTTGCCTTTTTAAGACTTGTTCCTCTCTCGTAAACGATTGAATTTGGTTACCCAATGCGCTCCTGTGAAAGGCGATCATTCGACAGGCATTACGATCTTATCTGAACTGGATGTGTATCAGACAGGTAATTTGACTGCTAATAGTAACCATGTCGGTAAAGTACTGAAGTTCAATCGTGTGTGTAATAAGACTAAAAGGCTGGGACCAGTTTTATGTTAGATGATACCGGAGATTGCAAGGGCCCCAGGTTGTAGCCTGTGTCTCTCTCTCATTCTCTCTGGATTTGTATTAAAATTTCATTTTGATTACGAGAGAGAGAGAGAGAGAGAGAGAGAACTTTCTCACGGATCCATAGAAGCCTAAAGAAAGCCAGTATAGCATCATTTTATTCATTGCGACCCCCAGCCACTAGCACTGATTATATCATGCACCCAGACTCTCTGTCGCCCTTATACGGCTATGCCTAGCCTTAGCGCTCATAGTCTCTCTCTCTCTCTCTCTCTCTCTCTCTCTCTCTCTCTCT
>NC_089744.1:73403842-73411342 GCF_040412425.1 Macrobrachium rosenbergii | reverse complement strand
AAAACCGCTCGGACAAAATCCTTTTATGGCTAGTGAAGCTAATGGCGTCTCTTATTATCTAAAGGTACGCCTTCTGAATTACGTGTAATGATAACAATCCCCCTAAGTCTATCAATCCCGCACCTTTGGGTAGAAGCCACGCTTGTAATCATGGTGCCTTAGTCCATAATAAACTTCGTAGCTAATCGTCTGAGTTTTTTTTCTTTTCCTTCCCCGAAGATAATCATGCAGTATTTTCTCTGCTCTATTTATGTCCGTCTTATAAATATTGGCTGCTCCTTGTGCCTGTTAGGATGATGGCTCTCTTCGTGCTCCTTTCTGATATTAGCGCCGGTTGTTACGCGTTTGATGTATCGTCACCTAGACCCACGTTTTGATTAAGCGCTGCCACTCCGTGTGATTATCTCGATGGTTTGCTTGCAAGAAGTTGATGGTGGCTGGATTGTTGGGGAGATGTTGGCTTCTGGGAGAGAATGATGATATATTTATGTTTACACTAGCGGATCCAGAAAAATTTCATTGGGGGCCACCAATTTTCATATTATACATGCATATGTGTGTGTGTGTGTTTCTTTAATCGATTTAGTTATTTTTCCCCATTTTTATATTTCCTATTTATGTTATTGTCTAAATCTTCAATATTATTGTTTTTTTTTTCATGGGGGCCACGTGCCCAGGTGCCCCCCCTGGATCAGCTAGTGTATTTATATATATGAATAATTATATATTTACATTATATATATACATTATGTATATTATATATATATATATATTATATGTTTGTATCTATTTATGTATTATGTGTGTTTGCGTGTGTGTGGTAGGTACTAAAATCTTCATTCACAGAAAAAATTACCGGATATTTGTCGACCAAAAAAATTATTAGTGTAAATCATTGCTCGTATTTCATCTTTTTAGTGATTTTATTACAATAACCTTGGCGGTTTTTCTTACTTGATATTTATTCAGATCGATTGTTAATAAGATATGTAGTAATGTATCTTACGTTTGGATGTACGTTTCAGAGTTTCGCCTGACCTATTCATTTGCATTTAGCCATGTTGTAATCATATAGTTCTCATCTGTCTTATTTTATTGTACTATAAGTGGCTTATTGTTCCCTCAGCTGATTTTTGTTCAGATATTTAATAAGACAAATGGACAGAACGCATCAGCGGCGCCACCTGTTTTTTACAACTCTCGTTTCTCTTTCACCTTCACTTTTCTCCTCTGCCCTGGTGCCTTGGACCCCCTGACACTCGTCTCCCCCCCTCCCCTTCCTTCTGGAACCCCATCGCCCACCCACCCACCTCCACACCCTTGTACATTCACCCACCATGACCCACACTATCCTCACCTTCTGCCCTACCGGCTGGGAGAGGGAAAATGACACCTGTCATGAACTTGTACAGTTTTTCTTCGTCAGTACACTTTTGGGGGGAGACACCGCGCCCCTTCCAGCAGTCAGAAAAAGGTCCTTGGTAATTGGCCTCACATTTTTTTGTTTTTGTTTGAAAATCGCCTATTTTTCTTTCTACCCCAAATGAATTTATGGGTTGAGGTCGGTTTCATATCTCCCTAGGTGGTATGTTGACCTGTGACTCAATGCCTGGTCTTACCTCCACCCCCCCTTCCCCCTCATGACCTGATCCCTACTTTGGATAGCCCATTCCTCCCGTTTACTTGACTCTCGTTTCTCCAGCGCGGCCACCCGCCCCCCTCCCCCGCCTCGAGGATGGGTGGAGGGTGATTCAGACGCCTTACTTTGGAGGCCGAGATATGGGCTGGAGATAAACGAAGTACTAATTGTTTGCGTCAGTTACAAGTACATGTGTAACTTGTGTTTACCTGCCAGTGATAAAGTTCCCCTCTTCTTGTAACTTGACTTCATGTTAAAATGTTTTGTTACCGAGAATTTTTAACATGAATAAGTTTTTAATTAACCCCTGGTGTACGTATACCCATATACTCCCTTTTTAAATCCAGGTTTATTTGTATAATTTTGCGTGCATGCCATATGCATACGTAATGTATACATGTGTATTAAAATCAGGTATATTTGTATAATTTTGCGTGCATGGCATATGCATACGTAATGTATTCATATGTGTATTAAATTCAGGTATATTTGTATATTTTTGCGTGCATGGCTTATGCATACGTAATGTATACACCGGTGTAATGGTCACAAATACACCCGAAAAATTACCACTTTTGAACTTCTTTCCTCGTGTTAGATTTCCTACTGTATCTGAATTGCACGGACTTTAGACCTAGGCTATCTGTAAAACGCTCTGGATCTGTTAGGCCTAGGATTTGTGTGATAGAAATATGTTGGAAGGAAAGGTAACAAAGTGTTTGGATAAAGGGTTTGACTCATTCCTATGTTCGTGTTAGATTTTCTGCTACATCTGAATTAAACTGAATTTGGACCTATCTTTAAACCCATTTGGATATGTTAGGCCTAACAAACATGTGATAGCAATGCGTTTGAAGGAGGGGTAAGCAACAAAGCATTTAGATACAAAATTCGATTCTTATTCCCAGCTTCCTCCTAAAACCACAGGCGTCCTTTCGAGTACACGTTTTCAAAACATCTCCCGGATCAGAATGAACATCAGGATGCAGTTGATGTTTATGTACAGAGAGAGTTTGCCACACGAGCGGTTTCAACACCCGGTCGAAACTCTTGTGTCGCAAAGAAATACTCGTTCGAAAGTGCAAAGGCTTCGTACACAAACAACTTTTTTTTCTTCGTCTTTCTCTCTTTGGATTATGTTCGTCATATTTTGAAAGACCCAGAATTTTATTATATTTTGAAACGCTTCGAGTCATCACTTTTTATGGTTATTTTGAAAGACTTCGCCTATACGTCTACTTTTTTTTTTTTCACGATGGGTACGAATTCTTCGTGCTTTCCGGGGGACGATCTGGGCTAACCGCACCGTTTTCTCACCTTGACTCATAATTAGCACATTTTTGTCTTACTCTTGCTCCACTTTGTTTGCTGCTTTTCACCCCATATAAGTAGACGAGATTCAGGTGTCCGTCGCTGACGTAGCTTCCAGTTTTAATGTATGTATTTAAACTTAACGAACTTTTCCGCATTTTCTGACTACATGGTTTGGATTTTGTTTTTGTGATATAATTTTGTCTTAGTAATCTCTTGAAATACGGATAGCATTTGCAAATAGACAACTAATTATTGAAAAATTTTTATTCAAAATCATTAGTGCAAAATTATTAGTGCAAGTTTTCTTGACAGCCAATTCTTTTAAGTTTAGCTAAAGTTCTTTCTTGTGTGCACTGATTTTGATGGAAGTTAAGATAATTGAAATGTTAAGAGTGCAGAATGGCCGTGGATTTCCATTGGAGAGAGAGAGAGAGAGAGAGAGAGAGAGAGAGAGAGAGAGAGAGAGAGAGAGGTTTAAAATGTGTGGATGCCGTAAATATTTCCATGACCGAAGCAAAATGTTTCTCTCTCTCTCTCTCTCTCTCTCTCTCTCTCTCTCTCTCTCTCTCTCTCTCTCTCTCTCTCTCTCATCGCCGAAATAGTTTCCTTATTCGATCGGCATCTGAAAGTTGGTTAATTACTGCATTCCTGTGGCATGAAAAGGTAATTGCAAGGTTAATCGGTAGGTTTTTAAGGCCAGTAGTTACCTGTTGCTAATTAAAATGTATAATTTGCATGTGGAGGTGACTAGGCAGTTCCCGGTTTCCGTGACATACTGACCCTGTCTGTCTTGTTGCCTTATGGAACGATAATTGCGAAATCTTATATTCCTTTTGGGCTGCCATTACTTAAATAAATGACAGATGTCTAGATGTTTCATGTTTTTATATATAATTGGATGGAAGTTTTTCTTTCTTTGGGTAGAAATAGGTTTAATTTCTCTGAAAGCCTGTAGTCTCAGAATAGGTACTGTTAGCATGAAAGCTTTCGAGTATATAAAAGATTTGTTTTTCTTTTACATTTTATAGCGGTGGCTAACAATTATGTCACTTTTCAGAACCTTATTTATACAATATTTCATTTGTCCCCACCATCTTTGGTATGTATGAAGCATTTAATCTGTATTAATTATCCTCTGAATGCTGAAAAGGATTTGGAAAATTTATAGTGTCGGAGAAAATTGCTTTGGAATGAAATAGGCTAGGAAGACTTCAGCTTCAGGTACCAAAATGAGAGAAATAAAGGTTCAGTAATTTCAGTGAGCTGAATCTGCAGTGGACTTAGGTCGTATCATCTGGCAAGAGACGGTCCTGTATTGGGAATGCGAATTAAATGAAAATCTTTTGCTTGCAAATAGTACTGAACTTTTTGGTGCAATCACGCACGTACATTTTGATCCTTGAAGTTCAGAATTTGTATGTTAATTTATGATTGCAACATCGTTACTCGTGAAATGTGTTGTCACTTTGTGGGGAAAAAAATGTAGTGGTAATAATTTTTTCAAACTACGGGTGTTAATACTTTTGAATATTCTAATGGCATCGTGATCACCAAACTGATAGACTACAAGTGTACGTGCTTATTTTTATGATTATATATTCGTATGTCCACTTTGCTGAACTTCCATCTTATCTAAAAGGCAAAAAAAAAAAAAAAATAAAAAAAGATTATTTTGAATTACTCTTTGTTAAGCTGGTCTTGTTATTACACCTGGCTTCTTCTTCTCACATGTTGACACGACTTCTGCTCATAATTTTGTTCCATTAATCCTTCAGAAGGTCACGCCGTAATATTTACTTCTTTGTTTGTTACAGCAGAAACCGTGACGAATTTTGAGATCCTTTCATAATAAACTGGAGTGTTTCGTTAAACACAGTTTAGCTACTCATTATTTGTCACTCACGTGATGCGGATGAGAGAGAGAGAGAGAGAGAGAGAGAGAGAGAGAGATGTGTGTACCACGGGTTGTATTTATTCGATTTTTAGTGGAATTTGAATGTTGCCTTGCAGCTTTCCTTAAGCTGTAACAGGTAACAAAATTCGCCTATTCTTTTTTTTCCAAATATACACTCAGAGCATCGTAAATGAGCATTCTATCTTCCTTTGAACGTTGCTTTCCTGTCTCTAATGCGCTAACCACTTCCTTAGTGTTCTGGAAGCTTTTAAACAAGGTTAACTTTGTCTTGCTTCTGTAAGTTCACTGAACAGTCAAGGAGGTCATTTGCCTTGTAAAAGTCCCGGCGTTAGCCATAGGCAGCTAACTGTAATTTGTATAGGGACTTCAAGTTTATTTCAAACCCTTGAATACCCAAGAATGTATTTATTTTCCCATAAACCCTGTGAATGCCAGGCAAACCTAGTTTTAATTTTAAACAACCCAGTGAATAAGTTGAGTATATCTTAGTTTAACCAGACCACTGAGCTGATTAACAGTTCTCCTAGGGCTGGCCCGAAGGATTAGATTATTTTACTTGGCTAAGAACCAATTGGTTACCTAGCAACGGGATCTACAGCTTATTGTGGAATCCGAACCACATTATGACGAGAACTGAATTTCTATCACCAGAAATAAATTCCTCTAATTCTTCATTGGCCGGTCGGAGAGTCGAACGCTGGGCCAACAGCGTGCTAGCCGAAAGCTCTACCCACCCCTCCAATGAAGAACAGCCCAGATAATATCGAGGCCGGGGGGGGGGGAGGAAAACTTGCCTAGTTGTCTAATAGCTCGGTTAAATAGCCAAGGAAACTTGCCTTTAACCCTGTAAATAGCCTCTTTTACTTCTGCCAGTCCAATGAACGGCCACTGGGGCATTCATTCCAGATTAGAATGTCTAGAGTTACATCACCACGTTCGCTTCCGAATTCAGTGCTCGTCTCCATATGTGGAGGCAGATAAGATCCCCTGTGATTTCCTTAAGTATAAGTGCTCTTTGTAATGATAGAAGGCAAGATTAAAGCGGGCTACATAATATTTTTACTTATGGTATGCAACATTTACGTTAGAAGGATTTTTTGGGGTTCTCAATATAATTCAAGGGCCGAAATAGCCAAGGGCTTTGTAATCGCGCGTTAAGGCATTTTACTTCAGGAAAATGGCACGGGCCTGACTCGATGCCTAAAACATTATTAAAGCCTTTTGAACACATGTTTTCTTTTTTCAGGAATTTCAACTGCGGTGCAGGTGTTAAAAAGGGTATATATTAGAGACTGATACTGTAAAATATTTCTAAAGAAATTTATAAGATTATATATATATATATATATATATATATATGTGTGTGTGTGTATATCCTGCATGTATGTGTATATATATATATATACATATATATAATATATATACATACATACATGTGTGTGTGTGTGTGTGTGTGTGTGTGTGTGTGCGTGTGTGTGTATATCCTGCATGTATATATGTGTATATGACATACATACATAGAGAGAGAGAGAGAGAGAGAGAGAGAGAGAGAGAGAGAGAGAGAGAGAGAGAGAGGGACGCCTTTGAGTGTGCGTGCACGAGTGCAAATATCCTAAAGGCGATGATTATACGTTTATTTACGCAAGCACGTGCTTTATTCCCTCTTCTTCAGGCATTTATGGCGAACTGAGAGAGTTGCGCAGAGAAGGCCAGAAGTGCAGCTCTTCACGCGTCTTTTTAAAAAGAACCGAGAATTGGAGCTGAGTGTGTGTGTGTGTGTGTGTGTGGTTGGAAGTTAGCGCCACCCATGAAGTTTCATAAGTTTTGCGGTTTGGAATTTAAATTGGTGCCAGTTTACTGCTCGGCAATTTATGCCAAATTATCTCCGTTTTAGATGTCAATAAACTGAAGTACCCTGGCGGCAATATCTCTCTCTCTCTCTCTCTCTCTCTCTCTCTCTCTCTCTCTCTCTCTCTCTCTCTCTCTCTCTCTCTAGCACTACGATCTGTTGATACTATTTTTATTATATGTATATTTTTGATAAATCTCTTCAGTTGCTGCTTCATCCCCAGTATAATCTTAGTCCGAATGCTCCTAATAAATAATATTGAAGGCTGAGCCTCTAATAATTGCTAAGATTTTGCTTCCTTCGTAACTCCTCTAGAATAATTTGTCTAATTCTAAATTTATTTGATCAGTGACAAATTGGTGATTTAGGTGCTAGAGAGAGAGAGAGAGAGAGAGAGAGAGAGAGAGAGAGAGAGAGAGAGAGAGAGAGAGAGAGAGAGAGAGAATGAAGTTCACAAGGCAAAAAAGAGTGAGATGGTATTGGAAAGCGTGTTGTAAGACTTCAGAGGAGATTTCAAGATTGGGGAGAACGTTTCATGATAAAAGCTTAATAATGGAATGCTTGTTACGGCACAAATTGGGGCCACATGCTTAATGGGGCCACTGTGATGCCACAGAAATTGTTGTTGACTTTTATGTACGAATTTCACTTCGAAGATGGTAAGGTTCCTTTTAATGTGTATTTGTTTTTGGTTGTGGACATCCAAATACTTTTAAAACTGGCACAGTTCCTTAATTAACTGTTCACGAGTGTCTGTTAAGGATACCGGTTTCCATCAGTTCA
>NC_089744.1:73368842-73398842 GCF_040412425.1 Macrobrachium rosenbergii | reverse complement strand
GATTGGTAAGATGGCGGCAGGTTCTGATTTTTATATACTTCATTAAACAGCAGACCTTTAAGCCTCTTCATTTACTTTTTAGACATATAAAACCAATGCATATTTGGCAAAAGGTCAAGGTGGTACTTCAGTCTGCTTGTGTGCTCTATGATGACATAAATGGTACAGTTCAAATCCTTAGGCTAGGTTAGGATTTTTTTTTCTGACTGTCTGTCTTTGGTTATTCCTAAAACTCTATTATGCGAATCCTCATCGTTATAACGGGAGTGAAACATTAAAGGTTAACTTAAATGATACGTTACGCTTGCAGTTTGAATTTCATCTTGCGGTAATTGGCTTTGTTAAATGTGATGAATTTATCTTTGCTAATCCACAGAAATAGATGTCAGACTATCGTAGATTTGTTAGTTTCTATTCTTATAAAATCTAGGAGAGGTCAGGACCAGCAGACTTAAAAGGAGAGAGAGAGAGAGACTGTAAAACAAGACAGAGATAGAATGAACAAGATTGAAAATAGGCTATGAGCAGGTGGTGGGATATCCGGTGTTGGTAAGAGTCGCTCCTTGATAGCGTTCAAGATAGAATTTACCTTATGGTACTCTGCATTAAGGATGATAATGCAATGTTTGAAAGGAGCAGAACACATAAGTCGTTGCTGTTTTAATCTAGCTTACTGGTAAATTTCAAAAGTATTGTCTTAATTTAATGGCGAAACTTAACAAAGACAGAAATGGTTGCAAATTAATGATAAAGGGACTGTACTGTTGTGTAAATTAAAATTTCGGATAGTATATGACAGGGCCAAGATATTAGTAAGATAACTGTGACCTCATAGTTCAGGCTTCCAATATATATATATATATATATATATATATATATATATATATATATATATATATATATATATATATATATATATATATACACACACACACACAGTATATAATACATACGTACATACATACTTACATATATAGATATAGATAGATAGGATGAACACTTGTGCAGAAGACTTACACAACTGCAGCTACTTATACATACACAGAAAGCTCAATTATGTCAGTCCCATCCACTAACTTATAGCTTACATACACTTACGCATCGTGATACTAATGCCTTCTGTTCCAACATCTCTTCCACCCTGTCTCTTCAACACTTTCTCGATCTCCTCCCCTTCCTTCCCTCCAAAAAATTCCAATTATAGACACAGCACTTACGTAGCAACTTCTGTTGTCTCTACATTACCAAGCCACCTCAAAGAGCTTTCCTGGTTGTGCCAGTCCAACCTTTTAACTGCATCTGTTTTGTACTTACGTTTTTTTACCTTTTTTAGTTTTCCGCATTCGGCTTGTATACGCCAGTTCCATAAAGGAGAATTAGAATCATCTTGTATATTCCAGCTCTGGCTTCCATAGTTAGTTTCTTCTAAACCTTCTGCCACATTTGTTTGCGCCCAAACACCTATGGAATTAACCATGTTTATTCTTCCATCATCCATACTTATTGCTGTTTCCCCATCCTCTTGGCTTCCATTTACCCTCTATAACTTATTCTTGCTAACACCCACTTTCAACGAATGAAAGCTTTAAAACTTTTTTCACCAGTCTTTACAATTTCTCTCTGCTTTTATCAGCTGAACTATTATATATGTACATCATCCACTTACACTCCATTCCCATCATGTTTACTTATCCCTGAATTTATTAACTTCATCAGATGTCCTTTCTCTTATTTATCATTATTTCATTTTTTAGAGTATTAAAGAAACGTGGTTTACGACCCACTTTTACAAAAAAAACTAGTCCACTCATGTCTACATAGTCTAACTTGAGCTTTACTTTTTCATAACAGTTTGTAATTGCTGTCAACAGATGATAAAATCACTATACATTCTGAATGTATGTCCAGTTTTTTATACAGCTTTTTCCCATTACTGTGAAATGTTAAACACAATGGTTTCTTAAAAATCCCACACCCTCTTCCTTGCCTGAATCAGCAATCCTCTTTCCGTGTCAGTTGTTACTGTTTTACTTTTCCAGTCAGAGGCCAAACATACATCTTCCCAGATGTTTTAAAATGGCATTCCCATATAATGCTTACACTTGCTGCAATTACCTTCACTCGTGGTTAGTGCAACGATGATTACTCTCCTGAATTCCTTGGCATCTTTCATTCTTCCTTAAACAAAATTTCTGATCAACCAGTCCGGCTTTACAACAACAACTGTTCCACTGCACACTTATGTACACACACACACACACACACACACACACACACACACACACACACACACACACACACACACACATATATATATATGTGTGTGTGTGTTTGTGTGCATTGGTATAATCATTTTGTACAGAACAAGTATAAAATAAGTACAGGTTTTTTCTGTTAAAATGATTGGGTATCATGTTGGAAGAATTATATTGCAAGCAGAGAAGATTGGTACTAGATGTGTTAAATGCCTTCTTTATTTCAAGTCATTTGTTATACTGTTATACCAGGTGAGATTTAATTTCTTGGAAGACCACGGCCTTGTATACTGTAACATGCATACAGAAGAAATTATTTCCAAGATGTTTTTGAAGAATATTTAAAGAATTTGATAAATAATTTTGATTGAAATCTTCAATAATTGCAAGAGTATTCATGGTTATTTTTTACCGAAAAACTTGGAAATAATTTTTTTTTTTTCTCATTGAAACTAATAAATTAAACCTTAAAATGAATAACAACTGAGTCATAGACAGAGTTGTTTGTTCCTGATTGATTGGAAAGTTTAACATTATATTTTTTAGAACAAATCAAGATAAATTACGACAGGGGTATAATGAAGAAAAAATCTACTAACTCTGTATTCTACAGGCCCAGAAGAGAGGTTTCGATGGTCCTGTCATAGGCGTTAAGGTAGCAATGGAGAACAAGAGGAACTTCTCGGAAGACAAACTGAAGGAGTCACAGAAGATCATTGGTTTGCAGTACGGCAGCAACAAAGGTGCCTCACAGGCCGGTATGACTGCTTATGGCACTGGCAGACAGATCATTCCTGGAGGTAAGATAAGAGCGTTATCTACTTTTAAGAGAAATTATGTAAAATTTTGCTTGATATCTCATAATTGCATGGTATCAGATGAAGAAAAAGAAGTCTACCGTGAAGCTTTTTTTTTTATGCCAAGAACAAGCTGTGTTTACTTCTGCTTGAGAATTGGAAAATGATTTGCTTGAAATGATATCTGCCAGTTAATTGACCTTAATTTTACTGACTGTGATAGGAAAGGTTTATCTTATTTATGCGGACAAAAGGAATTAAACTTTCCGAATTACTAATTTTTCATGATTAAGCAAGTGGTACTAGATTCCAAATTTCTTAGTGGGCGCTTCATGTTATACTGCCAACAGGAAAGTCTCGTATATCTCGACGAATCATGGTATGTATTACATTAACCTATTGAATACTGTTCTAATCCAAGCATCACATTTTCAGAGGCCCAAAAAATTGTAAGTACTGATAGCCACAAGATCATCGGTCTTCAGTCTGGAAGTAACAAAGGAGCTTCTCAGGCAGGGATGACACCTTATGGAGCACCCAGGCAAATTATTCCTGATGGTAATTACTTTTCTGTTCATTTGTTTTGTCCCTTATGAAGTAGCTTGGAGTTAAGTGTCGTAATCATTAGTAGTATATTACTTATTTTTTATAGCATTTGAAATGTTCAGTATTACTGAATTGCAAGAAATACTTTCATTGTTACTTCACCTACTGAAGCCAAGTGAAGCAATTCATTTTTGTGTAGTTTGAGAGTAAACTTTTTATTTAAGTTCGTAGAGTTTGAGATTAAACTTTTAAGTTCATAGAGTTTGAGATTAAACTTTTAAGTTCATAGAGTTTGAGATTAAACTTTTAAGTTCATAGAGTTTGAGAGTAAACTTTTAAGTTCATAGAGTTTGAGAGTAAACTTTTAAGTTCATAGAGTTTGAGATTAAACTTTTAAGTTCATAGAGTTTGAGAGTAAACTTTTAACTTCATAGAGTTTGAGATTAAACTTTTAACTTCATAGAGTACAGTAAACATTTAGGTTTTAGTACTGTTGAAAAAAACACATTCTTTTGTAGCTTTATTAAAGGCTCATCCTTTGAAGTTAATGATAATGTTTAAACAAACAAATATTTCTTAACTTGGAAATGTAGCTTTATGTTACAGTGAAGTTAATTTTTACACAGCCCTCTGCATATGGTCAGTAAACCTCTTGAGGTAACTCTTAATAAAATGTATATTTTTACATAGTGCTGCTCACTTGATTAACCTTAATATAGCATTACAGTATTTACTTCTTGTGTTACATTCTGACTATTAATCGAGAGATAACAGATTTGTGGCTTTTGTCCTTGAAATACCATAGAAACTTCATGTATACATTAATACACTATCTTGTATATAGCAAAGAAATTCTTTTGTACATTTGCAGTTGTGATGTTGATTTGTTTTTGGCCTGTCATTCTGACTAGCATTGATAAAGCATGATGTCTGCTTCTCTTTGGTTTTAATTATGTGGAACCAAAAATGCCAAGGACTCAAATTTTGGATGCTTTACACTGCATAAATCATTAATAGAAATTGTCATTTTTGAAGTAACCACTAATGCATTGCTTAAAAATTTATACAGCTGGGGGACTGCATGCCAAGTTCATGGCTCATGTTACTAAGAAAAATTGTCCGCTGCATCAGTTACCTAGCTTCTTTTGAATACCAGTCTTTATTCATTTTGTAGACTGCCTTCTGCATTTACCCATTGTACAAAATTCTATAGTTGCATTTTTGTTTGACGCATCCTCTTCAAGCATTTACTTTCAAGTCCATAATGGTGCATATCTAGTGATTTGATACTTTTCATTTCACTCTATATCTTCATTCTGCAAATTTGAGGTACCTCTTCCCTTCATAACTACTGAAATTGTAGTCATAGTAATACTCATAAACTTGGGAAGTTTTGCAATGGTACGGTGATTTTCTGTTCTTCACTAAGAATGTTTTTAATTAAAAAATTTACAAACTCCTCTCTTTATGCAAATCATTCAGATCTGCAAACCTTTCATATTTTTTAGTAGTTAAGAGGACTTGCAAACATTGTTAGCAGTTGAAATAAACCTTCCCTAAAGTGTTTACGGTTCTCTTTTATTGTTTAATGATGCTTGCAAGTCATGAAGATTTTTTTTTCATGAATATTGAGTCATTCCTTCTATTAAAATTAGCAAGTTTGGTTCATTATTGTTATTATTTATTCATGTCTGGTAGTTTTAATGATGGTATACCTTACATTCTCTGATAGAGGTAACATTACTTATTGGTGTTATTAGTTTCAACTGTGCATTATTCTTTCTAGAGGTGTTCATGACGTTCTTCAGTGTACTGCATTATTAATCATTGCGTTCAAGCGATGCGTAATGCAACATTTTTCACTTTTCATTCAAAATTAGGCTTTCTGATTCATGTCCTTATGGCTGCAACTGGTCTGCAGAGTATATCCAAAGATCTTGGTCCTTATAAGGTGCCTCTCCCACATTCAGCACTGGTATGCTGAAAGAACTAATAAATAGGCAATGCTGCAGAATCTTGTGTGTAACTTATCATTACTCCAACCTCAAAAACCTTAGCACATTTCTGTGCTTAGGCTGTAGTGTATCTACAACAAATTTGAGCATTTTTTTGTGCTTTTTTCCCAGTTTATCAAATTTTCTTGGTTATGCTGTACTTGGCTAGTTATTCAATTTGTACCTGTCATAATGCATATATATAAAGTATTGTACTGTATCATTTTAAGTAGGTTCCAAGAAATTCAATTTTCTTAGGAAAAACTTCTTTATTGGCACTTCTAGTGGCCATCTAATCTCAGTATACAGTACAGTACAGGGCTGAGATTCTACTCTCTCCATCTGAACCAGAACTTTTAGAAATTGTTCTGCTGACATACAGAGTTAATTCAGTCATATTCACTCACGTTTGAGTTTCTTCAGTGCATTTGCTGGAATTTCCTCTAGTAGAGGAATCAGTGTTGCATTTGTTTTTATCAAATAATGAAGTACAATACTGTACACTGTAATTGGAAAATCCATGAACTTTGGTGGTAAGTCGGTACTGTACACTGTTTAGCATGTATAATTTGGAGTTAGTACAGTATTAGAAGCTTAGCATACACATTTGAAAATGAAGAAGGGAGCCTTCATCTTAGATATGACACAAGTAAAAATAAAGAGCAAAAGTTTCGTACGTCACGCATGTATTTTGTCAGACAACTGTCACTAGAAGACTCCCTAAGTGCTGGTGTGATCCACTGATTCATGTTTGAAATGAACTTTTATGTTGACATCAACAGACCAGTCTTCATTGAGAAGTACTGTATGTTTTTGTTAAAAGGAAGTTGGGATGCTATACTCTGCAGAATAAATAAGTGCATTAGCAGTAATGGAGCACAAGTCTTGATACAGAAATGATTGGCTTGAGGATGATTCAAGTGAAGCTGTAGTTACAGTACTTAACATTTTTCAAGTGTACATAATGCTATCCCCTGAGTGAAAATTATGATATTGATGAAAATCTGTTACTTCCAAGGAAATGGAGGTATGAGAGAACTTCCAGTTTTTGTTTTTTAAACTGCAATTTTTTTTAATTTTAAATATGAAAATTATCACACACTATACTAGTAAAAAATGTCTTCAGATTAAAAGTACCTTACTATATGTATGTGTGTTGAAAGATTATGGTGGTGTATTTTGCTTAGCATAGCTACCGCTTTGAACTCTTATTACTAGAGGAAAAAGATTAACTTCTTATACTATACTAGTAAGGCAGTAGTACAGTACATGTAAGGCATTACCTTCGTTACCTAGTAGTTTTATCATGGTTGTTAACCAAACCATATAGGTTTGTGATGTATGCCTAAAAGGTGGAATCATGTAGGCTTAGTCTATATACCTAAAAAGCTGTAATTATCTCTAATTTACATTTCAATTACTTGATTGAAAATCAAATGTAGTGCAGGATTTGGAGGGAGTATTTGTATACTTGCTGGTATACTTTAGTACTGTGCATATACCATGCTTACTGTGTAGGTACTTTGGACCGATGAGAGTACAGTGTTGCTGTAGCTTATACAAATTTCATGTGAGATCATTGAGCTTCATATATGTAGCTCTTGGCTAAATCCAGTTGATTGCTACTGTTATTGCATGCTTTTATCTCAGTTTTGTCCTTCATTAACTAACTTCACCCAATAATGTGTGAAGGTGGGGTATTTAAAAAATGTTTTTGAAAGTTATTCTATCACTAACATTTCCTCAGAATTTGAGATTACACAGACTGTAATCTAATTACTATTTTTTTGTTGAATGTTTTTGCTTTTCATAATTTCCAGGACATTGTTTATTGTGAAAGAAGTAATATGCAAATATTTTTCTGTTCTAACAATCGCAAAATAACTATTTGGACCTCCAGCCTTAACATTTACTGGTTAGGATGTCCCTTTTGTAGATAGCTGTATTACAGTTATTATAGTGTAGGCATTGCTTTGTAGTGCTTCAGCTTCATGTGAAATCGAGTACTTATAAGTACAGTATTTCCTTTCAGCCCTTGAGGGTAGAAGCATTGCTTAATTTAATAGGCTTATCATAGTTTTTAGCGTGTTATTTTGAAATTCAGAAATGATATAAGATGTAAGAAAATTTCAGTAAAAAATATAGCATTACGCACAAGTCTATAAAAAAGTTTAGGAAAAATGATCTGGCAATAATTTGAGGAAAAATATTCAGGTGCATAAAACAAAAAAAGCATAACAATAAAGTAAAAAGCAAGTACAGTCATTATGAAGGGAAATAACAAAAATCTGTTAAAAATCTAATTACGCACAGGCAAATAAAAAATGCACCTATTACAGATTGAAACAGTAAGGACCTTGAAATCTTTAAATAAAGATTCCAACAAATTGAATTGGTTGCTTGTTTGTCTTTTTTTTAACACGATAATTGTTTCCTTTCATAAGGCTAGTATTATTGTAATTTTGTTGTTTGCTTTTAACTTCATGATATATTTTACTTTAAGGTTTAGATGTCTGAAGTTTTTATTTCATTATTATAAAGTAGTCTAGGCAACTAATTTAATCATTCTGCACTGCAAAACATTTTTCACACATCAGATAGGAATTTTTGGACTTGTGATATGTTTAGAACACGATATCTCTCACAGAGTTTTTAAACAGAGATGGCTTATGTTGTTTTGGCAGAGGAATGAACTAGTAGAAAAATCCAATGTTGTGTTAAGGTACTTTGAAGAGACTATGCTTCATTACATAAAATTTTGTATTATCATTATATAGGTCTTTACAGTGCATTCCTTATAATGAAGGAAAATGTTTATTTTATAACTGTATACTCTTGCAAGATCTAAAACTAGTTTGCTAGTAAATACTACAGTAATGAAGGGGAAGGTAATGCCTTTATAAGAAATTGAATAAAACTGCTGCAATACTCAGTACAGTAAGTTAACTAAAACATTTTGACTGTAAAAAATAAACGATTTTTAAACATAAATGCTTACCGGCTTTGTAAAGAGCTTAGTTAACAGAATACAATATACAGTACTGTAAAACCATTTTGTATCCAGTGACTTGCTGTTGTCTGCCATTATGTTGTGAGGCTAACCCATAACCTGAGAAGTAGAATGATCAGAAAAGGCTTATCATATTATAATTAAATTAAGCCTATACTGCACTGTAAGCCATAAAATCTAATGCATTAACTCTACAAGCATAAGGCATATACAGTGTATTCAGTCCTGTACTGAAGTGAAATATATCTTGACTCATCATCTTAAATTCTCCAGCAATGATTTTGACACAGGTTAGTCTCCTCCTGATAAACATTTGGACCTAGAACAATCTCCAGAGAACCATAATAGTCAGCAGAAATGTACCATGGACCTAAATAGCCAATCTGAAAATGTTTTTTTGCATTTCCTTAGTTGGAACTAATGATGCAGGTAGGGTCATCAAGCTAATACTCAAGTATGCAATATTCTTAGGTGCTTCCTTAATAGAGTTGATTGCATCAATTTTGTCTTTTGACCACATTTTTAAGAAATAAGGTATTTAATAAAACAATCCTTTTGGACAAGCTCCATGAATGGAATTTTTGCTGTTGCTTGCTTAAAGTGCTTGAGATTGATTATCCATGGGTTACTCCTGCCCATCTGTTCTCAACATTGTGACATACTTTCCACTTTTGGGTTGACTCATATTTATCACATTAAGATACTCTGAGGAGAAATTTTTGCATCATATATTTTGTCATTTAAAGTCAGTTATTTCTATGATAATCAGCTGAGCTGATCAAAGCCTTCCTTCAGAGCCCCTTTCCCTTTCTCATTCCAAGCCTCTGATGTCCTCTTAAGATGGAAGATGGGTGTGGATGATAACCATGTTACTTTATTTTATTTTGAATGTTGTGTGTTTAGTAATCTTTTTCCTTCAAGCATTTAAAGAATTTCCTCATGTTCCAAGGTCACTGATCTTTAGTACTATCACTGTCTTCAAAATGAGTGGAATCAAGGCAGTCTTTAGGGACACCCTGATAGATTTGATTAGAGAAAGATGGTTAGCAGAGTTTTTCAGGTAATTCACAGTTACTTGATGGCTTGGATCATCGTTTTAGGTAAATTGTATGCTATTTCTTGGCTGTTATTGACCTCAGACTGCATTTCTAGATCCAAATGTTTATACCTTTTGGAGACTAATGGAATGTGCCAGAAATTGTTTCAAGCAGCTGTTTTGATACAGCTTACCTTGGAGTACAAGCACTAGGATTTGAAGCAAAATTGTGCAGAACAACTCATTCAAGTGCTGAGAAGTTTTAAATGACCTCTACAAGTTGGTGAATATTTTTCCTCTTAATACTTAACTGACAAATAAATCTTCCAGATTCACAGAAATTAATTTCTGCGGATGGCCACACCATACTTACTCTCCAGTCTGGAAGTAACAAGGGTGCATCACAAGCTGGCATGACGCCATATGGAGCGCCCCGTCAAATCATTGCTGATGGTAAGAGTATTAGGCAATATAAATTCTGTACAGAAGATGTTGCAGAATTGTTTCCCCTCAAAATCATATTAAGGTTATGCTACCATCGTTAAAGTAATATTTTCTCTCAACAGGGAACAATAGCCTATGTGATTGACTGGTTCAGTCTGCATGGTGTACTGGTTTGTTAAATCTGATATGTAACTCAAAATTGTACTTCAGTGAAGAGTTACATTACATGGTTGAACAAGTTCATAAATTTGAATATATGGAACGGAAATTGAAGAATTGGTTTTCTCTCTCTGATGGCATACACCAGGTTCATGATGTCAAGGGACTCAAATGGTATACAAACTAGATTTGTTTGTACTTTTTATGTATCTATATGCCGCAATGATAATGTGGAAATGAAAGGTCAGGTTGGTAACGCAAATTGTTCTTAACAAACACTTTCTGTGAGGAGTTTTGTACTTTAACAATTTCTGTGACTTATCATTTTTATGAATGTATGGTTCTTGTGCATCTAGAGTGAGGTTTGGGCAAACGATGTGTTTTGTGATTTTATTTCTAAGGGAGAAGCATTTGCTTTGTGTAGAACTGTATTTAGGTGTGAAAACAACATAGTACATCAGCATTCAGGGGATTCAATGGCATTATTAATGGTATGCTTTTTCCTTTACTGCTGAACTAAGGTATCTGTATCAGAGTTTGTAAATACCATGTGATTGCTTTGGTGTGGTATTTGAATGGATTGTGTTTACGTTTTATGTTTTGCTTGTGTCTTTCTGTGATGTAGGTATTTGGAAGAATTGTTCCTGTTTTATTATGATTTCTCTGTTGTCTTTTTAAATGTAACCAGATTTTGACAGGAATCAGAAATTATTGTATACAATTATTTCCAGAACCAATGCAGCTTCATGATTTTAAAGTGCAAAAGAAAAGTTACAATGTTTATCAGCAGCAATGTACAAACTGGGATTAATACTATATTTTGGAGTGAAGCAGATTAATCCATGAAGAAATTGGTCAGAATAATCATCATTGTTTCTAGCCAAAGACTACAGGACTTAACAAATCTTGTATGTTATCCTTTTTGAGCGCTGACCATGTGACCACCACCACCAAAGGAGAATCTCCTTTGTGTGCGGTAACCATACTTTCTGGCTTGCAGAGTGTGTCAAGAAGAACAAACAAAATCGTGAGAGGAGTAGTTTACCCCATTCAGTAGAGGATGTCTCCCATGATAGCCTGGGATCACATGATGAAGATTCTGCATCATCTGCTGTGGATGAAGATTCATACTCCCAGTCATCGGTCACAGAACAAGAGATTGGCATTGGGGACTCCGGAGGTAGGCAAATGCTCTTCTGAGATTCTGAGTTCCTTTACATAAATATTATCCCCCACTTTAGGACCTCAAGAAATCAAGTACATGATGGTAGCTGCCTCCAGAGAAATAAATTTTTCTTTTTGCATTAAAACAGTTTTTTCATTGGTGATCGTTGAAGTGCAGCAAAAGTAACAGAATGTGTACTGTCACAGAAGTGGAGCAGTGAGCAGTGTAATCCTTTTAGTGGGGAAAGGTAATCCAGATATGGATGAAATGAGGTATAATTCTCGAAGTAAAAGTGAGTGTATCAGTTGAAGGAACTACTTCATCACTAACGCTTTAGAGTTATCATAAGTTTTTCATTGTTTTAAAATTGAAGAATTTACAGCTTGCAAAAGTGATCAAGTAGAACATCTCTTTTCAAAGAAGAAAGAAGAAATAATATACAGTACTGACTACGAGGACTTTATGAACATACTTCAGAACTTCATCTTCTGCCGGTGCCATAATTTAGCCTTGCTTCATAGCTTTCTGTAGATGCTTTCTCCTAGCTTGAATGTCATCAGTTTTAGATCCATCATCTTATGCCTCTGCGTGACCTAGGATACTGTGGACGGTCTCATTCATAGATAGGTCCACCTTAACTGCATGTTTACTTTAAGTTTCTTCTGTTACAAGTTGAAGACTTCACCTTTGAAGTATTAAGTAGATAAATGCATGCTATGTAATAGTTTTGTAAATCATTTGAAGTGCATGATACGCATGAAATGTATTTTTGTTAAAAGAGAAAGTTTATAGTAGCCTGAAATGTAGTGGAGAGTGGATTGAAATTTCAAGACACTGAATATTGTGAATTGCATCTTGAGTTTGACTGATAAGATGATCATCTTGACAACTACAGTAGTGGGAAATATAAAAATTATGAATATCAGCCAGAATTTGAAGAATAGATGTGTGATTACTGTTGAACTTTTTGAAACTGCAGTAACTTTGAGAAGTGTTCATCAGTGCAATCTCCCTGATTAAAATTTTCTGCTATTATGTATGGATTATAGTTGTGATTATTATATTCATATGTTATTATTTTGGTCTATTCAGTATTAAAGTAAATCTGTAAGGAATTTCACCAAAATATCAAATTGGAGTCTGATGTTTTAGAATATTGTAACATCTAAAATCAAAGAAAATGGCTGTATAGAAATGACTTTTTATTGAATTTAATGAATGGTTCTTTAGAAAAGAATACAGTACATGGTATCTGACAGAATGTCAGAACATTATGCTACCATAATGGTAATGGTTATTTTGTTTCAAAAATTTGAATCCTTAAAACGGGTAAAAAGATTACCAACATACTGTCAATATATAAATTTTTGAGGCTATGGTAAGGTAAAGGTAATTTTTGCATCTGACTGGAACTTTTTATGATCACAGCACATCTTTGCTTTCTTGAGTGCTGCCCAGAGACTGCTTTTCTGCTTCTTAAGTTCTTGGCAATTAACAGATTAAGTGCTGTGTCTGCATGTAGCCATGGATGTTTCCATATTGCAAATACTGTAGCCATAAATAATGTAATTTATAGTGGTATATTGCCAATGTTATGAAAGAAATAAAACTGGTTTTTTGATACATTAAGAGATCTATGGTATTTCACATCAAAATTACAATTTTCCCAAATTTTGCTAAAGTATTAAAAATTAAACATGATGAAACATGTATTGCATTTGAATTGTTGTATTAAACTATAGTATAGGTACCTGTGAAGCATACCAATAAATTTAACACTGTGCTCCAACATAACAAATACTTTGGAATTGTTTTCTGCTGTAACTAATTCAGGCCTATAATTTTGAGCAGCTACAACAATGTAATTTTTTTTATACATGCTGTCACATTTAATAAAACATAACCTTTAACATAGTTAGGTTAAACATCTAACCACACAAAGCAAAGCTTAATGTTTCCTTAAATTTATGGGTTTGTATTCTTCTATCTGTATCCATGATATTTTTCTTGATTTGGCATTGTCACATGGTTGTTTTGGTCCATACATTTCCTTGACAGTGCAGTACAGTATATTGCTTAAGCTTGAGTCAAAGAAATGTTACTTAGATAACATCGTTTGGCTGTCAAAACCATTTGATATGATAATTTATTTCAAAAACATGAAAATTTTGTTATTTCTCCTGTAGTAAAACAAGGTAATGAGGTTTCAAGAAAATTAATCACCACTTTATATATGCATAATTTCAATTAAAGTCTGAAAATGGTTGTTAGGGAATCGCATTCTCTTGGTTATGGTATAATTACTTGACTCTCGTTGCTAATAACTGTCCTTAAATGAATATGCTAGTAAACGATCTTCAGTCTCTGACACTGACACTCAGTGAGGTTAACTGTTTTGATTTATCATTTCTATTTGGCTGATATACTGACAAAGTACTTTGCTCTGTTTCACTTATAGTTAATTATGAGTGGGTGCTGGTACTTTAATTTTCCGTTTCCTTGCAGAGTAATATTAATGGGTGATAGATTTTGACACCTCACTTAACTCTTTGTTATTCATGCTACCATAATTGCAGATACACATGTAAACACTTACTTGGATTCCAGTACTTCACAATGTGCATGTCTGATTCGGGTTACAGTATTTTCACAATCATGCTTGTTTATGTATGAAATTTTGTGGTTCACTTTTGCTCTCATTTTTGTTGTACCCAGGTATGTATAGCATTTTATAAATACTGCTATGCAAGCATCAAGCTATAATCTGTAATTCATAGTCAAATATTATAAAGATAGCAAAAATACTTCTTGTTTACAAGATCATTAAGACAATACTACACTCCTTGGTGTCTCAGCAGTGGCAGCCATGCACTGCTGTTTGTTATGTCTTAGTAATATTAAAAAGTGGATGGGGATTATAGCTGTTTTATATTTCACTGGACTTTATTAACATAGCAATAACAGTTCTTCGTAAAAATTGTTCTGTTTTTTAGTCAGCAGTAAGATTTCAGTCTTCGGAATATAGGTTGTAGAGGGGTTAGTGGCATCAGAAGGATCAGGAGAAAGTGTCCATCTTGATACCCTAAATCTGTGCCAATCTCTTGTGTGTCACTGATCCAATGAAGCTTCTAATATTAATTGTATTTCCTTGATGTTGTTGCTAAGGATTGGTATAGGGCCTTGAGACATTCTCTTGAGGATTTGCTCTAGATGACGTGAATAGTAATTCTCTGTAAGTGAAGATCTGACACAGGCAAAAAGGAACCTTGACACTCTACATACTGATATAAAATTTGTAGCCTTCAAAGATTTATACAGCAGTAATGGAGATTAAATAACTCCCTCAAAACTGAACTGTGCCTTAAAGTGTTAAGTATTTGCAAGTGGTGCTCAGTCCCTAAAACCCATTATTACTATGATAGTGAGGCTTGCTTGTATTTAACATAGTTAAAATAGTTGGTGAACTTTCCTTGAGAAGCTTTCATTTGGTAGATCAGATGAATAAACATGAAGATTTGGAAAGCCAGATATTTTATCATTATTAGTAGTGCTTTACATGTAATCAGGACAGACATTTTGAACAAATATTTGTTCAAAATGATACTGGTATGGCCAGCCAGATTTGTTCCTTTCATGATCAGGAAGGAAGAAGAACAAAATGAGTGTTATGTACCTTAAAAAATAATGTAGCTGGACCAAGAAGAAATGGAAACAAAGACATAATTGTGGGGAATCAGATTTTATCAAACATTGGCACTTGCTAAGCCAGTGCATTCTGAGAAGTATATATCATGGTAGTGAAAACTACTCTTTGGCAAAGGGGAAATTCTTCACCCACTCTTGGTTTGATAAAGTCTTAGTGAAAGAATATATTCCCTAGAAATGTTTTCTGTCATTAGGTTTCAGTTCCTTTTTTATCTGTCACCTCTATGGAAGTGCTCAGAAAGTGAGCCAGATGCAGAGAGTACTGTACCTTACATAGGGTCTGTCACAAAGTGTTTCAAGTAGGTGGATGAAACCTGTGATTATTTTGATATCCTGCAGTGTCATTTCTGAGGTATAATTTTTTGTTTTGTTTTGCAAGTTCCATAGAAATCAACTTTGGGGATAACTCAAGGGAGCACATTTCTCTCAATCACATGAGTGATCATCCTGATGGATCCTTGTAATATAGAAAGTATGAATAATCTAGCACAGAAGCTGTTTTTCTCTTCATTTATACAAAATGCAAAAAGAGAGAGTTTAATGCTGAGAGTGAATGTCGTTAGAGGTTTACTAGTTACTGGTAGTGTTACATATGTTCACATATCAACTGAGTTATTCATTATTGTATTATGTTCACATATCAACTCAGTTATTCATTATTGTATTTAAGAAGGTACCTTGTTTTGCACTTTAGTTCTCTTCAACTTGGGCTAATCCTTATGGTGGCACTAAAGAAAAACAAGACACTGTTGACAGTAACTTTCATAAAGGAAAGTATATCTCTGATATCCTCACTGTGGAAATAGCCTCATGATTTATGAACATTCAATACTGTATTGGCCTTGGTCTTGGATATGAACTGGAGACTTCTGCAAGTTATATTGCTTCAGACCCAAGAACAAAAATTTTAGGGTATCATTTTGATCATTAAGATTGAAAACTGCTTCATTTGTAACTTAAATGAAATAGATTTTTTACATTTTACTGCTTGTTTATCCCAATGGTAGTATGGGAGCATTACATAGTAAAACCTGCTTAACTCACTAGCGGCAAGAACTATCTATCTTAAACTTGGGTAGTTTCACCGATCGTAAATATATTTCGAAACCAGTTTTTCATTCGTTGGGAAGTTATGCACATATGTAATATGTTCCAGTCTGTGTGATAGCAGTCATATGTAGTCACCATAGTTGTCTTATTTTAGTGCAAGTTCAGTTACACAGGTTTTCAAATTTACATTTTAATGTGCAGTACTTGGCTATAATAATGTTGGGTTTTAACTGAAAGACTAGAAGAAATGCTTAAAATATTGGAATCTAGTGCATTTTCCAGTTAGTGTCCAGTATTGGAGGCCTGAAAAGTTTTGTGCTATTACAGATAACCCTCTTCATGTTTTGGTACCATTCAGGTTTAAATTTTTTGTTGTCCTAACTGTAGTTGGTGAAGCAATTGTTTTGTAATGATACTGTACCTGATTGTGCTTTGATAATCAGGAAAATGGATCGAATGAATTTAGATGTACAGTACAGTATTATTGTTGTGATACATCAATTCATTTAACCCATTTTAGGATGAGGTACATGGATGCTTTCTTTTGCTCTCTCCTCTTAGTGTTATCATCTTTCTTAAATTAGGTTGTTTGGTCTTGCTTCTTTGATGAGTTTGAGAGTAGGCTGGATTTGGTGAGTAGGAGGTAGATTGTCTTCTTTAAATGACTTAGTAACCCTCTCATTTCTTTTCACCTAGCACCCCTCGAAATTTTCGAGACTGAACAAAACCAATATGTTACAGGAGAAATAATATATTTTTGCAGAGTAATTTAGATTCTTTTTAATAATAGCAAAATCAGAAGCAACATACTGTACAGTTAACAGAAATTTTCCTTTTGTTACTGATCTCCTTTAGTCTTATTTTCCGACATTTTTATCAGGTTCATGAAAGTCTCGTAATTGTTTGTTATATTTGTACTTTCCATAATATTGACTACTCAGTGTTCATGTATGTCAGTCATGCTTGTTTAGGTAAAAAATTTGGTCATAATTTGCTTTTGTTTCAGTAAGCTGTGTATGGAAGTTTCCTCACTGGATATTTTAAAAATATACAGTCAACTTAACCAGTGGCAAAAAGTATTAAACAGAAAAATAAAGTACTTAAATCTGTACTGTACTGTACTTACTAACCATTTATATCATCAGTAGATATTTTCAGTCCTGACACCACTGATAATGGTACTGATTACTTTGCAGGTCATAAGAATCACATAGTGAAACGCGATGAGTGATGGCCTGTAATATCACCACTGCATCCACCAGAGGCAGAAGGTGTTTGTGATGAGTCTTTTGCCTCTACAGATTTTGTACATTTGTATTACTTGAGCCAATCTTTGGGCTCCATGGTAGCTTTACGATCTTCTTTCAGTGCCGAATGTATCTTTGCCTGTACTTCATCCAGTTGGCAGATCATCGGTGCTACTGATGCATGTGCTTCATGATTGTGTCGTTGTTTATTGAAATGAAAACTTGATTACAAATTAGAAAGTTTTATATTTCTGTCAGTCTTTACACAGCCCCATTATTAGTTTAACAGAGACACTGGCTCTTCAAAAACAAAATAAAAAGTTGCTATGTATTTATACATGGGGCTTGTAACTACTAGGTAGTAATAAAATGAATGTACTGTTTATCAGCAGTAATGCAAGTAAGATTTTTTATGTTCGTGGGTGGACCTGTTGTTTATAAAATGCATCTTAATGTGTTGGTGTTGATGAAAAAACCTTTACCTATGGTAAAGTGTTGACATATTCCTAGAATACAAAACTTCCTAGTGCATGTGCTGTATAAAGGAATTTCACCAACATGAATGTAGCATTTTTCAACATCGGACAAGTGATGAAGTTAGTCATTTCCAGATTTGAAATCAACAGTGACAAAATGCATTTTTGTTTCTCTTACCATGTATAGTATACTCAAGGATAACTATTTTAAGATAAATGCAGTTAAGACATTTTGGGAACAATATCTGAATGCTTATAGTACAAGACACTGTATTTGTAACAGATATTCAATGCAAGTTCACTGAAGATCTTACATATTTGGCATTGCTGAGAGTAATTTGATATGAATTTAGAACTAAACTCAGTCCTCTTGTATTACAGATTATGAGCGGTAAACTGGAGACATATCACTGTAGCAGGCCCTCCATGCACCCTCCTTATAGAAAACTGACGGCATTTTTTTTTCTTTTCCATCAGTTCTATCAGCATATAGATATACAAATATTATTTAAGAAAGAACCTTGTCATTCCTTTATTTGAAATTGTGTGTAATTGCTGGACATTTTCTCATACCCTTTCAATAATAATTGTCTCCTCATTACATTATTTAGTTATCACCGAACATAACTATTCATAAGATAACGTACCGTGTATGACGTTCAAAATTACAGTATGCTTGAGCTTATTTTAATCAAAAGCACATGCACAATGACAGTTTATCTTGCATGCACCCAGTTCTAGGACTTAAGTAGTTTGCAAATTATTAATTTTATATGATAACTTGTCCATGCTTAACACTTATTTTTAGCTACTCAATTTTATATGTAATTATTTTTTCATATAATTATTGCAGTACAGTGCACACATGTTTTTGATACTTTTGGTTATCGAAAGTTTATGTAACTGACTCATTTTTAGCAGAGCTTAATTTGTTGTAGAAAGGTGTTGAAAGACTGTTTTAGCTGTTGGGCTTTATTCCATATGTATGCAATCCTTGATGTTGTAGAGTTATATAGTTCACTTAAGAACCTTTGATATTGTCTTTAGGATAACAAAAATCTATGTTCACTGTAAATGTTATCCTGCATTAATGATTGTAAAGTATTTTTATTTATTTTTAAAGAAATGACAAGGTTGAAAGTGTTCTATACCTTCTCTGCAACAAGGTCCATAAAACAATTGTATTTTTATCTTACTATACTAGCATTTCACTTCCCTATTGGTAGCTCAGTCCAGGAAAAAGAAATTTTTCTTACCTCTCGTGAAGCATATAGCATCTTTTTTTATAGACTGACCTAGAATGAGGGTAAGTTTAAATCATTCAACATCTGCAAGAAGAAAAAGATGGAGTATGTGCCATGCAGTCAGAAAGTTAATGATCAGTTTAATTAAACCCATTAAACAACTTTATGTTCAAAATTCCAATGGAAGAGAAAGTATTATAGACTGAAATTGATGAGGTATGTCTTGTTGAGCAGTCATAAAAATCCATTACAGTAGTCACAAAAGTCTGCCTCACTACTGTATTTTAATTCACCATTTTTTGTTTCAGGCTCATATTATTCTGCTCTATTATTAATACCGTATTTTGTTGGAATTTTAAACAACAACTCTCAATACATCATTGTTCCTGATTCCATCCACTGATTTTTTGGAAGAAGCATTTTAGATTTCAGTATGGCTCATAGCTAAATATTTTTGTATATTTTATATTTAAAGTATAGTTATTTTATTAGCAATGATGCCACATAGATAACTTTCTTACTATCTTCCTTCCTTTCTGCTCATTACACTATCAAAAAGTGATTGCCATCTTATCATTATCATGCAGATGATTGCATTTATACTCTATCAATTTTCAGTGTATTTTCTTGAGCTTTAGTCTTCCAATTGGTTAGTTGGGATCATTCATCGCATTTATATAATTATAATAATAATTTCATAATTTTATGCAATTTCTACAGATTCCTTTATTATAAGATTTTTATAATTATCTTGAAATTTTACTAACTAATGTTAAGTGTTTTTACTGTGGTTCTCAATAAAACATTTGGCTGGTAATGTTATTTGACTTATCCTTTTAATGATAATGTATTGGAGAAAATTAATTTTTCAAACAGAATTAATTTTTTCATATACAACTCATTACATACCTTTCATTAGCCCCGTGTTTAGTGGCAACAATCTTGAGACATCCTGGTGGAAGAATAGTTTACTTCTCCTCATCATTGAGTATGCTTCTGGGACTTCTCGGTTCATTCAGAATCTGATGTTTGAGAATTTATATTCATTGTGTTTGGTAATCCTGTTCTTTTCATGAAGATACTTAAATTTTTAACACCTGAAGTAGAATTAATTAGTAATAGGTTCATATTAGCAAGGATGAAAATAAAAGACAATTTAAACTTGAGGCCAACTCAACTCCTAGTAACTTCCGAGTGAAGATTTCAACAGCAAAAATATTACTCTCAATCCAGATGAGTTGCCTACCAAAATCTTTACATCTGAATTTTGACATGGGAGCTCCACTTTCTTTTAAGGTGTCAGAAAATACAAGAGTCTTATCTCAGGAGCAGGTGGTATGGAGGGACACACACCATAAGAATGAATGTGTGCTGGCTCCATTTGGTGTCTGATGTGACTTCCTATTAGATTTTGAGGGACAAATCCTTGGTTCTTTGATGCTGAGCAATATGAAAATGATGTAGAGAATTGAGATGAAAGCAACAGTAGGGCACCATTTCCTCTGGTGATGAAAGGCGGCCACAAATGACCAGTAGGTGTTAAGAGTAACCAAGAATGGAATGGAATATAGAATTTAGGTTAAAGGCCAAGCACTGGGACCTATGTCATTCAGTGCTAAAAGGGAAATTGAAAGCAATAAGGTTTTAAAGGTGTAACACCTCGCAGTTGCATTGCAAAACAATTGTTAGGCGATGGTGGAAAGTAAGATGGAAGAAAGAGAATCTGAACGGAGGTACAGCTGAAGGAATGAACAGGGTTGCAGCTAGGGGGATTGATGGTCTAACAAGAGAGGAGTCTCTCACTAAAGCATCTAACTGGAGGAGGAACCTGGCATATGAGGACTTACTAATTTATAGAAGTGCATGGAACAAACTTTGGTTACACGAGTCCTCTGGAATGATGGTGTGCAAAGTCATGGTCAAATGGAGCCTGGACCTCTTGAAAGACTCATGCCTGCCAGTGGTTTTGAGGTTACATTTGACACCAATTTACAAGGCAAAACTTGCCTTTCAAAGCTATGAGCCTTTGAAACTCAATCCAAAACCTTAATGAATGATATTTGGTTGTCATGAGGAAGAACTTTCTCATCATTGTCCATGCCTGTGTATCCTCTAACGACATGAAAGCACTGCCTTCTTTCTATTGCAACCATACACTGAACTGTAAGGAATAAAAGGGCTAGTCTGAGAAAAAATACATCAGTGGCTGAGGATGGGTAAGTTGTGTGGTGTCTTTTTTTGAGTGGGTGAAGAGCAGTCACACATAATGAAAGCTTATTCAAGTACCAGTGGAAATTGTTTTGTCCAGAAATCTGAGAGGGTAAGACCTGGAGAGAAGTGCCATGCCTATAGAAGTAAGAAAACTATGGGGATGAGTTATTCATCTTGTGATAGGTAGCAGATCATATGAGGAGGCTGATGCATACAGGGCACAAGTTGGGTGTGGCAGAGGGAATGTGGGAGTGAGCTGTGTACCACTAACCAATAGAGTACAGTGAGTGGTGGTGTTCATGGCACAGAGCAGATCAGTGGGTGGTAAGATGCAATACCTGAATGGTTCAGATTTATATTATATATATATATATATACAGTATATATATTTACATTTTATATATATGCGAGCTTGTTAGTGCGTGCTGGGACCCGGTCTCTCCTACCCTCCCGATTCCCTACTTACCCCACTCCCCACCTGGGGTGGACAAACATGTTTGAGGAGGAGGCCGGATGTATCCACTATCCTCCTGTTCCCCTACATACCCCACCCCCAACCGGGCCGGACAAACTGGTTTGCAAGGGGTGGGTGGCAGTGTCATGTCTTCCCTACTGTCACCCAGGGGATGACAAACAAGATCCACTTAGATTTTATTATTACAGTATAAATATATATGACAATATATATATATATATATATATATATATATATATATAATATTATATATATATATATATTTATTATATATATATATATATATATATATATATATATATATATATATATATATATATATATATATATATATATATATATATATATATATATATATATATATATATATATATATATATATATATATATATATATATATATATATATATATATATATATATATATATATATATATATATATATATATATATATATATATATATATATATATATATATATATATATATATATATATATATATATATATAATACATTTATATATATAGTATATGAATACATTTACAAGGCATACTGTAATATCAACAGTTGATTCCCCAGAAACCAAGTTCATAGCCATTTCAAGCCATCAAAAGCAAGAAACAATCTGTAAAGCTTCCTTGTTAATAACCAAAACAAAATTAGAAAGGTTTAAAATCTACAACTTAGGAAGAAAATTCTTATCAAAAACTAGTCGGGACAAACAGCAGGCAAGAAAAATGTCGTCAGTATTCAGTTTTAAATCCATTTTAATCAACTTCCCAACTCTATCCAATGTATAACTTTTCTTGCTCCAGTCTTTGCTTCTCATTAAAGAGTCAACATTGCACACCAGCCCAACGAGACAATTAGCTCTAAACCGCACAACAGAAGGCAAAAACATGCCACCAAACATCAGCATTAAAAGACCCAATAAAGGTTAATGAACATCACCTAAATTCATTCCAAATCAACGTCGCAGAAGGCAGATGACTACCACCAACTAAAGAGTATGTACGAGGCAGCTACAAGCCATAATGAGTTTTTTTCATATAGACTAAATTTTCAGGTAAACTAAAGTGAAATAAATATTTCAAACTAAAATAAAGTAAAAATTTCAGGTAAGCTACAACGAAAAAATATTTCAGATAAACTAAAGTGAAATACACAATTTTGATAACCTAAAGTGAAACACAGACACAAACGTAAAATAAACAAATAGACAAATAATATGAAATAATGTATATTGGTTGAAAAAACATGGAAAGCGTACCTATAGGGTGGATTTAGACTTATAAAGGGATCATTGCTGGGCATCCTTAGAGTATATTGTTTGAAAATTAAGACTTTTTCCGTATGTGGGAAGGATTCTTACAAAATGTCAACGTAACAAAGAAGAAATATAACACGTTTAGACTTATAACAGTTTCGACCCAATACTACATAAATGGTTCATGAAGAATAGTCAGAACGTCGACAAAAGAAAATCAGCCGGAAAATACTTAGGAAGCCGAAGAGCGATCAAAGGCTTTTGACCAGATTCTCGCCAAGGAGAAACGAGCGACCGTTCTTGGGCAACGATTTACCCTTGGTAGTTGCTCCTGGTGCTGATCGTCCATGGCAAACGATGTTTACCTTCGTCGGAAGTAGTCCGGAAAAACCAGGTCAGTCTTCCGTCGGCCGGCAAACGTCTTGGTTGAGACAGTTCCGTTTGCAGTGATAGTGTTTATGGTTAAGTTTATAGGGTTCTTTCACGTTTATTAGTGTATTGGTTTTCCTTGCGTATGTGCTAGTCTTGATTTTGGGTAAATTTTCTTTTTCATGGTTTATGTATTTTAAATGTTAACACTGCATTAGATATTGAATCTTTTACGTTATATTAGTAATGTCTCCCTATTTCAGGTGCGTCTGTGTCAATGCTTATTCGGGTGATAGTACATATTTATGATGGGTATTCAAGCCAACGAACAGGTCCAGGTGTTTGGACGATGGAATCTTGACGGAGAATGAATTTTCCCGCTTCAGTTTTCAAGAAGATAGGTAAATAGAGAAGATAGAAGTGAACGGTGAGTGTTACTGCTTATCTTGTAAAAAAAAAAAAAACTCCTCCACCCCTATGGGGGCCGTGCCCCCCTAGGGATGGAGGTACTTCCTTGAACTTATTATGGTAGGACGGAAGTCCTGCCATAATGAGTTCCTGGGAGGAAAATGTAGTTAGAACAAACCTGATCAGGTACTTCGTGGGTGTTTATTTGTAGGTAAATAGGATTTATCTTGTTGGTAGCTTCTCTTCAATTACATTAGTTTCATTATTTTTAGTTTGAGACTTTGAAGTCTTTGATTAAAAAAGTTCCAGGGAAATTTGTTAAACTAGATATTTAATTGTTTAAATAAAAATTCATACTTAATAAATCTCATTCACATTAGACAGGAAATTGAGTATCGTGTACTAGCGGATATCCTATTGTAACTACGTATGTTATTAACTTTAATAATTCACTTTTCATTTTGAATAATATGCAAGCGAGCTCTTTTACAGCTTTTCTTTTTTCAGGTTCATCCGAAAATCTGGTGTGGCCAGGCTGATTATACTGAATGGATTAAGACAGTCGTGGTTAGTGCTGTGTGAATTAAGAGAATGGAATGAAGTAGCTGCAAAATCACCCGGAATCTGAAGGTAGTTTTTTTTTCCCCGTTCGATCCTTGTACCGTAGGGTTGCTTATCTGATGTCATTAGTAAAAACTAGCCTGTTGGATATTCTCATCGGTGGCCGGTAATTAAGTCACGGGAAAAAGAAGTCTCGGGAAAAGAGTTGAAGTCACATTAGTTTATGGTGGCCGGTAATAGTCACAGGGGAAAAAATAATTTTCTTGGCAGTCATTATTTTTTATTTCCCTTGTTTATAACGAAATCCCCAACGGGCTTGTACTTAACACTCCGCAAAGGTGGATACATAAATGGTTAAAACCCATGGGTCACTATTTAGGGTGGAATGACATTTTCCCCTGTTACCTTTTTCCCCTCACATACGAACTGTCAGGTTATATTTTCTTAGGATGAATAATTTTCTTAGCCTGCGCTGTACAGGTCCTAACGCTCTCAACTATTCCAGGTGGTTTGATATCGGACTGGCGTTGCCTAATTACTAATAAGAGTGAGTTACTCTCGTCGGAGGTCTCTAGTTTTCTGGACGGGTGAAAAAGTGGAGCATCAACGTGGTCGAAAACTTGGTTATGACGGTACTGGCCTCCTGATGGTACCATGGATTTCCCATAATTTTCTCGAATGTCTTTGATGAGATTAATAATCAACTGTTAAAATAATGGTAAATTCTTTATCCTTAATGTTTAGTTTGTATGGTTAGAGTGAAAATTATACGAGTTATATTTAGGAAACTTCAGTTGAAGTTAGTGGCTCTCCTTCTGGGGAAGTAGTCTATATTGGCTGCTACAAACAAGTCCTTGTGAGACTTCAGACTTGGCAGTGAATCTGAACTTGAAAGTACTCTAGTACCTGACGGGCGTTAAAGATTATTGTAACTGCTGATGGTACTATGCTTTAGGCCCTGAGGAAATAACCGTAAATAAACTACAGAGTTGAGGGCAAGGCTATTGTGAGAATTGCAGAGAGTGGACTGCATTATAAGAATATCAAATGGGTATGAACTATTAAATATTAGTTAAAGTAATATAAAGGATGTAAAAGTATTCTCCCATAAATAAGTTTCAACATTTTTACTTTCAAAAGATATGATAATTTAGATAGAACAAACTGGTTACTAGAACTCTGCTGGTCGATGAAAAAAAAGCTTGTCCATAATGAAGTTGCGTAGATTTGCAGCTTAGTTTGATTAGGCCAAATGCTTAGTTGCAAGTATTTAACCTAATCATTTTGATAATGTCTGTTAAGGCCCCGTCCACACGGTCGAGCTCTGCTCGGTAAACTTTGCTGCTTTGCGGGCTAAGCCTGTCGTACGCATTTATGCTGCTGTCCGAACGACGCTGGTTGGTTAGTGAGAGCCTGCTGGCAGTGACTGACACAGGACCGAATATGTACTACAATATGGATCGTAAAAAACTCAAGAAAATCGCGCTGTGTATTGTTGTAGCAATGTGTGCAAAGATAAAAGCGACAAGGCAGAAAAGAACGTGGTGTAAGGAGTGGCTACAAAGAAGAGCAGACATAGGAAGTCATTTGACGATATTGCGGGAACTGAGACATACATGGCTATGAATCAGTTCAACTATATGAGAATGGACCCTAACAACTTTTATAAACTCATCTAAAATGGAACCATATATAAGGAAACATGATACTACCATGAGGCAGAGTATTTCAGCTGAAGCTCGACTACTGTACATGCAACATTACTGTTTGTCAACAGGATGCAGCTACCGATCACTACGGTACAGCACTAGGATTTCCAAGCATAATGGACTAGACTGACAGATTTCCGTAGCATTGCGATAAAGGTGTTAATATATTTGTTTTTCAAAGTTCCCATACGTCATACTTACCTGGCGTATTCATTATGAAGGGTAAAATAACGGGAAACTCTCGTTTATTTTCCTTTGTTTATTTGTGAAGGTTTTACATGAAATTGCTCTTTACGGAAACTTTTCAGTAAGTGACGTCTTTATCCGTTTACCAGAAATGTTTCCGTCAGTTAACAGCCCTGCTGCTGCAGGCAAAGCCTCGATACTTCGATAAACATTAGGAAAGCCCTACACGAAGCTTTGCTCGCCTTTTCTCCGTTTCTGACGTCACACCGAGCCAAGATCGCAAGGCAAAGCTCGACCGTGTGGACGGGGCCTAATGTAAAATTTGGTTAATCTTGCTGAGGTGAAAGACTGGTAGACAGTGACGTTAAAGATGATTCGGTAATGAAAATTTAGCATGACTTAAAGAATTAATACGCTGCCGATGAGTATATTAAGACCAAATGGAGTCTACAGAGTGTTCTGGTATTTACATCCGATAGGTGAGCTTAGTGGAAAACTACTCATATAAGTAGTAGACAGTACGAACAGGGAAGCAAAATATTTTCACAAGTGAGATACGTGAGATTCAAGTTGCTCAAATTTTCTTGTGTAATAATGAAAAAAAAAAAACTAAGGATATTGGCAATACTAAAGTGACGTTTCTCGGTGCCACGTTGTCGGCAGGATCTAAAATAATGGGTAATTCGATTGTCTCCGTGAACAAGCAACACCATAGTTATATATTAAAAAGTTGCAAACAGGTTTTAGTCTGGGGAAAAGTAATACTGCCTCAGACACTTCAGAGTATTTTCTGATTTACAACAGTAATAAATTTTAACGTAATGACGATTTAGTTTTATTAAGCAATATCTTTCAGATTGAATAGTATAATGGCCATGTCCACACTAGTGGGCATGCCCGTCGGGCACTTCAGCCGTTTATATTTTCTCTTGCTTCTGAAGCATCGTTACCAGTCAATCGCATTGTTCTGGCTTCACACTCGGTCGGTCGGTATAGTGGAACGTGTTATGGGAACAGTGTTTGTCTGCCGATCAGGCGCGCTCGTCTGGACAGGCCCTAACTTCGCGAGACAAGGAAAGCGTTATGCTCTATGCAAATCTAATATTTTTTTTTAAAGACAGTCGTCAAAATTATTAATTTTCAGTGTAAGGCAATTCTTAGGATCAGAGTATTTGACCATAGATTGATTTAAATTACTAAAACGATGGATAATTTTAAGGATAGATAGATATATGCATATGCAATATATATAAAAACGCCCATTCCTATATGAATCTCTGCGTGTGTGGAGAGCTAGTTAGCTGGACAGAAGCTAAAGCTTAATGTCAAGTTACTGGAAATGTAATATTAGATGGAGATAATTGTGAAGAGATACATACCAAGAGCTCATATTTAAGCTATAATTGCATTCGGGACTTGAATTTGATAGTTTTAATTGTAAATACGAAGACGCGTAAAAATTGCCATTGTCGAAGATCTCGAATAAGAAGGGACTTATGAATTGCTCCTTGAATGGTTCACTAGATTTTGGAAGTGGGGTTGGGCTGTAAACTGCTGTGAAAGAGTAGTAATAAAAACATAGTGGGACAATGGAATGAAAGATTCAGTGAGAGAAAATAAGATTGTCTGAAGTACAAGGGTAGACGGAAAAAAATATGTATAGCCGGACAATAGGATGAATTGAAAGTTAAGTAGAAAGATTCAGTTGATGAAAATTTAAGAGTGAATTTTGTTTAAGTCCTGTAGTAAGAATAAGAGGTTAAGCAGGAGTGAAGAAAGTGCTTAGTGAATGGTTAGTTAGCAAATGGATCGTGCAATAAACCAAGCTAATGAGGTGGTTTGGTCTCAAGGAAAGAATACAGATTGCCAGGTTGATGAACACGGTATCTAGATTAAACGTTTTTTAGGCTGCGTCCACACAATCGAACTTAGTTCGATGTGACGTCAGAAGCAGAGGGCAAAGTTCTGTATAAGATTTGCGCATGATTATCGAAGTAACGAAGCTTTGCTCGTTGCTAGTTAAGATTGGGGGATGGGTTTAGAGAAGTTGTCTGACGAAAGAAGTTCCGTTGTTCATCAGTGTCAATGAACTATCATTTCTGTTATTCCCTACATTTAAACATGTCCAAGGTTTACTGGTCTCGTGGGTTAACTTTGAGCTTGATAGAGTTACACCAACACCCCATGCCTTTGGGATGTGAGTGGCGATGTATATAACGGATTAACAGTCCATTTTCTCTTACTTCAATCACTCTTGCTGCCGTCAGCACCATCTCACACAGCTCGTGTCTAGAGATCAGACCATGGTTTAGACACCAGCATGAAAACCATTACCGATCTTTGCTCGATAAGAAGCCGAGTTCATCGAACAAAGTTCCATCGTGTGGACGCAGCCCTGGGCTTACGATAAATGTTAGTTACATGGGGGAAGCACTACTGACGAGACTTCCATGTAGGTTTATCAACCAGAAGTAGCATGACTAAGTGTCGTTTGCTTTAGGGAAAATGGCTTAGTATCACCCTATTAAACAGGTTTTCTGCTAAGTAGGCTACTTTTAACAAGAAATTGCGTTTGGCCTTTGGAATTTGAAACCGAAGGCAAATTAGAGGAGGACTTGTTACCGAATATTTTTTTTAACTTTCTGATCATGGAATCAGCAAAAGAGTTGCAGGAAACACATGAGAATTTTCTGTATTTCTGAAGAAGAGTTCTCTCGGTTTAAATCTGGTACTCGAATTTCATTTTATAAATACTTCTTTTGCAGAAACCATTCCAGTCAGAAGTCTATAATTCTTGTTGCTGAAAGCGTTTCTATTCTTGCTACAGCGGTTGGTGGTAGATAAAATGTTCTTTTTGTTTTATCTTTAAAATAGTTAGGTTATACTGAATATGATCTTTTTTTCAGGTCTAATATTAAATAGTTTTTGGAATTATTTCTGGCGATGTCGAACAATAATGAATGAAATTAATAGTAGGCACTTTATTCAAATATGCAGTGCCCTATGGAAATTCGTTTTGATGAGCCTTCCTTAAAGCCTGCTTATCTCGGCAGCATTGCAGTTGCACAGGATATATATAGCCGAGTGCTGTGTAGCAGTGCTTCCTATCTATTGTCAGAAGAATTGTACGTGTGACTGCAACGTAATTTTGTTTCAGGGGTTATATAAAATACTATCATTTGCAGGCATTTGGATTCCACCTCAACCCAACAGCGATGATTCCATTTATGACTGACTCATTAAATAAATTTCCTTGGTATAATCCCTTGATTCCTTTGGATGAGGGGCTTTCATCTTTTGTTAACTCTGTCGATTGTAATATAAATCAGAGAATTTGTTCGTTTATCATGAGGGTAGGTGAATTAAGTTTTGGTTTAGTCTGTTAAACGTCGGCCTACGTGCCCTGATGAATGGTAACATTTGATGACAAAGCAAGTAAAAGCATTTTACTTTATTAACGCAGAAAGACTTTCCAACGAAGCTTTTGCGTGACTTCACAGAATATGCTAATTGCTCTGATTTCCCTATCATAGTGTTTGACATTCTCAACATTTTTGCTAAATATGGTCGCTTGGTTTCAGTTAACAATGATCTAATAATCTCCACTGTTTCTCAGGTACAGTCCGATTCTTGGCAACACCACTTCTAGCAGATGAAGTCGTCTAAGAGCATAAAATATGGCGGAC
>NC_089744.1:73356342-73363842 GCF_040412425.1 Macrobrachium rosenbergii | reverse complement strand
ACCAAAATTACATATCCTTAATGCAGAAGTGTTGTTTAAATTCAAATCTCAAAGTTAAACATTAAAAGAGGCATAATATCAATCTCGCAATTAGACAAAAGGTCAGTCGTCGAGTAGAATGTATCCAATGTTAATCCAGGACTCAGTTTACTCTGTTTCTCTAAGTTTACACTGACAATAATCCGATGACCCTCGGCTTAAGATGATGCCATCTAGCCAGGTCATATGCTAATACTTCAATGGAGATATCAGATCAAATGTGATTAAACCCTTCCTCCAGGTCATAGGGAACTGTATATATGAAGGTTTATCTATATATTTGCTTCCATTGAGCTGTTGACGATGTTGTAATTATCGTCAAGAAATAAATGTTTAACAGAAATAAATATTTATATATATATATATATATATAATATATATATATATATATATATATATATATTCATATATATAAATCTATCTATCTATCTATCTATCTATCTATCTATCTATCTATCTATATATATATATATATATATATATATATATATATATATATATATATATATATATATATATATATATATATATAGTTTATTTCTATAAAACACTTGATGATTAACATTACATCGTCAGCAGCTCAATGGAAGTAAAATATTGGTAAATTGTCATATATACAGTATATATATATATATATATATATATATGTATATATGTATATATATGCATATATATATATATATATATATATATATATATATATGTATATAAATCTATATATATGTATATATATATATATATAATATATATATATATTATAGTATATATATACTACATTAGAGCCAGAACTCGGGGTAGAAATGTTTTCCAATAATTCGAGTAACTCTATGGCTTGTTATCTGCTAGCAATTTACATATAATCACAATTAATTAATAATGTATTATACCAAATACTGAGAATTATAAGATATTATTTTATACTTTATAGTTTTTCGTACGTGGTGTTCTAATATTTACCAATTTTAGTAGTTTTACGTTTATTTTACTTCTATGAAAATTATTTTTTTATTTACATTTCGAAACAGTAGGCTATAAACATTTTGCTCTCTAATAATACAGTTTTATGTTAAATGTTGGGTTATAGTTCTTACTCCAAGATCTGGCTCTCTCTCTCTCTCCATATATATATATATATATATATATATATATATATATATATATATATATATATATATATATATATATGTATTGGGTATATATGTATATATATGTATGTATTTATTTATATGTATATGTATATATATATAAATAAATACATATATGTATGTATAAATATATATATATATATATATATATATATATACATATACATATATATATATGTATATATATGCATTTATTTATACATCATACATACATACATACATGCATACATACATACATATATATATATATATATATATATATATATATATATATATATATATATATATATATACATACACACATCATCTACCCGACACAGATGGGTATACATAGGGTCCAGGTTACTGTTTAATCAGGCAGCAGCAGCAGTTAATTATTCCCTCTTTGCCCCTTCCTCTTCTCACTTCAATTCATTTCCGTTCCCACACAATAAAAAAATGCTCTATATCCAGGTCACATGTGAGTAAAAGAAGGGTACATGAGATAATGCTAGAAATCTCCTTAGTCTATTTATATATATAAAAATGGATGTGTATGTGTGTGTGTGTATGTTCCAGCATAACTGAAATGCATCGAGCAATTTCAACAAAACTTGGTATACACATGACTTTCCATCTGGGAAAGAATACTGTGGGGGTAAGACAACACTGGCACCAAAGGGGGTGGGGGTGGGAGGGGATGGCATGTAAAAATAACTGAAAACGACAAATATTAGTGTTTAATCCATAGTTTTCGAGGTTGCTGAGATGAATAGTGACACTCCCAATGCCCTTTCAGTCCAAGTTCAGCCCTGAAAGAAAGGGGGGATGAGAAGGGTTGGGAAGGTGGTGACATGTAAAAATAACCAAAAACCACAGATATTAGTGTCTAATCCATAGTTTTTGAGGTAGTTAAATGAATAATGTCACTCCCCATGCCCTTTCAGCCCAAGTTCAGGCCCGATAGGAAGGGGATGAGAAGGACTGGGAAGGGGGTGACATGTAAAAATAATCAAGAACGACAGATATTAGAGTCTTATCCATAGTTTCAAGGTCACTGAGATGAATAGTGACACTCCTGATGCCCTTTAAATCCGAGTTCAGCCCTGATAAGAATGGGGGGTGAGAAGGGGCGAAATATAAAATGTCAGAAATGCTGGGCAATGTAATTGAAGCAACTAATAGGAAAGGGAGAGAGAGAGAGAGAGAGAGAGAGAGTTTATTGGTTGTCATTCAGAGTTTTCCCAGACAGCGCCTGGTTGGTCGGCCAGTAAAGTAATAAAAATACTGGAAGGAGTTAATATACTTTACCCAACGCACACATGAAGACTTGAAAAAAGAAAATAACACATAAAAAGAACAGATAGATACTGATATGAATGAGCAGAAGGCAGTAATCATATAGAATGCAAATATAAAAGTAATAATCAAAACAGTAAAGTAATAAAAATACTAGGCGTAAGTAGTATGCTTTACCCAATGCATATATAAGACTTGAGGAATGGAAGGAAACAGATAAAACAAGTACAGATAAATAATGAGATGAATGTACATAAGAAAGCAATTATATCGGGTGAGAAATAAAAGTAATGATCAAAAGTTTAGGTATAACAAAAGTAGCCCTCGTTACATTAATACACTAATACGTCAGAATTGGTATTGAAGCTGAAAATTTCTTTGGAATCCAAAGATATTCATTTCATGTGAAGCAGGAAAACTAACACTTTTTAATCATCATCCAAACAAAGATGTTAATGAGTGAGGAAGGATATTCTCATAAATATATAAGTAGGTAATAATAACGAAGGGAATGAAACTGCATGAAAAATGCAAGAAAAAATATCGTGATAATGGCCAGAGATGACAAGAGAATCATAAATCACGGTAATTAGAAAGTCCGCAGACAAAGGGTGAATTAAAGAGCGTTCAACTCGGAGTTCTTGTCAAGGGAGGTTGAAACGGTTTCCATGGCAACAAGAATTCTTGAATTTTAATGTTCTTATATTAAGAGCAAAAATGGCTATCAAATTATCATCATCATTATGGTAATTGTATTTTTCAGAGACATTAGAATGAGAAGGGGAGGGGGCAAACAGTTTTTTGATTTCATGTACATAGAGCACGCTCATACACACACACACACGCAATATATATATATATATATATATATATATATATATATATATATATATATATATATATATATATATTTTGTATATACAGTACATATACAGTATATATATTATGCATTTACATATACATACTTATATATTCTTAAGCCTTACAGATACAAAGTTAATGATAATTGCTGCCATAACCACGATGAGGATGAACGGGAGCTTAAAATCATTTTATTTTAGCCTGCATAATTTTAGGCTCCCATATTTCTCTTGACAATGCTGCTGCGAAATTTCAAGCGGTTGGTTTTGGCATTCGACCAAAAGCTATTCATCCAGAGAGCAGTGGGTAATAGAATTTCATGTTTTTTCAATCAGTGGTTCTGAAGTAGAGGCGAGACAATTACACCATTTGGAAGGTGACCTATTTTGGAATTATATAAACTTATTTCTCATCTTATCTTTTGATACGGTAGCTTCTTACTTCCTTAACAGAGTGAATAATGTTTCAAAGTAATAACAGTTATATCACAGAAACATTTACTAGGAAGTATTACAATATTAATACTGGAGACTTGACTCCCTCACATAACGATATTCTTCTCTCTGATTAAGCACCCAGCAGTATGTCAACAGCTCATCCAAGAAAAAGAAACAGTCAGAATTAATTACTGAGGTGACCTAATTCAAGGTAAAATTTTACTTTTGTTGCAATGTCTTTTTATAGAAATACGTTCGCTATAATGCCTAGCACTGGGGCACTTTCAGCCACTATGCACTGGGGCACTATCAGCCACTCAGCACTGGGGCATTTTCAGCCACTCTGCACTGGAGCACTTTCGGCCACTCAGCACTGTGGCACTTTCAGCCATTCTACAGCCACTCAGCACTGGGGCACGTTCAGCCAGTCAGCACTGGGGCACTTTCAGCCACTCAGCACTGGGGCACTTTCAGCCAGTCAGCACTGGGGCACTTTCAGCCAGTCAGCACTGGGGCACTTTCAGCCACTATGCACTGGGTCACTATCAGCCACTCAGCACTGGGGCATTTTCAGCCACTCTGCACTGGAGCACTTTCGGCCACTCAGCACTGTGGCACTTTCAGCCACTCTACAGCCACTCAGCACTGGGGCACTTTCAGCTACTCTGCAGCCACTCAGCACTGGGGCACTTTCAGCCACTCAGCACTGGGGCACTTTCAGCCACTCTGCTCTGGGGCACTTTCAGCCACTCAGCACTGGGGCACTTTCAGCCACTCTGCACTGGGGCACTTTCAGCCATTCAGCACTGGGGCACTTTCAGCCATTCAGCACTGGGGCACTTTCAGCCACTCAGCACTGGGGCACTTTTTTAGTCACTCTGCACTGAGGCACTTTCAGCCACTCAGCACTGGGGCACTTTCAGCCATTCTGCACTGGGGCACTTTCAGCCAGTCAGCACTGGGGCACTTTCAGCCAGTCAGCACTGGGGCACTTTCAGCCACTCTGCACTGGGGCACTTTCAGCCACTCAGTACTTCCGAGAGAAAAGGGGTATGAGTGGTTGGTAATGAAGACGGAAGAAATGAACTGGGAATGGAGTTAAAGTAAAAGGAGCCTTTACATTAATTATCACCAAATTCACCATCTCGAGAGTGAACTCAGAAAGAAAATAATTTCTAGCATTTGTACCGTTTCTCTCACGGCTAGGAATTTCTAGGGGGGGGGGAAGAGTCCCAGTTAATAGCTAAGGTAAAAAAAGGCTGACCACAGATTACATAGGAAATCTTTAGTTTTCAGAGATGTTCCTTGTTGGGGAGCTAAGGCCGACAGATTGGGCCAATTCCTAAATTGGTTGAGAAGAAAAAATCAGAGACGGAATCCCCTAATTAATCACCGGATCCTTTCTTCTCTACTGTCGACGACGAAAGGGGAATAGTGGATCTGTTACAGTAACACACACACACACACACACATAACACACACACAATAATAGATATATATATATATATATATATATATATATATATATATATATATATATATATATATATATATATATATATATATATATATATATATATGATGAATAATATTATAAGATAGGAAGAACATTCTTTATTACACAAGAACATTCTTTTTCCAGGTATAAAACCTCATCATCAGGCTGAAAACCGACAAGGATTAGAATCAATGAAATTACAATAAAATAAATTGTCATAATAAATCTTCAGCAAAAATACTAGCCAAATATATAAAACGAACAGTAATTACAAACTAAAAGGGTGAGACGCAAAAAAAAAAACGAAAAATTAAAAACGAACACAAACATAAAAATATAAAAAATATAAGGTGAAATGTAAACAAACTACCAATCATAAACTAAAATATTTAACGACCAAATTGTGTACCTACTATGAAATTACACGATAGCTAGTTGAATACCAGACGAGTTGTTGTTCAATTCGGGTTTCATCCCTTTAATAAACAGCGACTCTGAAATCAAAAGGTCCAGTCTGTTTGAACAAAAAGACAGTACCCGAAAATCCAGGTCAGTGATAGGATGGTCGCTAAAGTGTGTTCCCTAATGGCAGAAAAGGGTGGTTTGGAAAGAGGAAACCTAGTTCTAATAGAAAGACCTCTGTGTTCCAAAATTCTGTGTCTCAGCCAGCGGGAACTGGATCCCACGTATCGCAGACCACACTGCGAACAAGTGAACAAGTAAACGACACAGGAATTAAGGTCCACAGGCAGAGTAGGCTTCTCCTTCAAAAGTGATCCCACAGTAAAAGGATTATCGAAAACAAACCGGAAACTAATTTGAGGAAAACAATGCTTAAGTATTTCTCGTAACTTTTTTCTGACCATATAGTTACTATGTCCAAGGTAGGGCAATTTAATGTACTTTACATCCTTACTAGCAGTACTGTACACCGGTCTGGGGCAAAACTTTTCATTTACAAATTTTTTTAGAACTTTGTAAAATACAAAAATGGGATATGAGTTTTCAGAAAAATAATTCAGGAGAAAGACCATATCTTGGTGAAAAAAATTAAAATCACAACAAACATTGTAGGCTCTATTTATCAAAGTGCGTATTGAATTCATCTTATACAACTTTGGTGAAAAACTGAGGTAATTCAATCCCAAGCCAGTAAACGTACTTTTCCTATAAACAGAGGTCTCAAATTTGCCACTATTTCTGTATACCTGTACATCTAAAAATGACAACTTATTATCCTGTTCTGTCTCACAAGTAAAAGAAATGTTAGGGTGACGAGAATTAAAATATTTAAAAAACAAATCAATATGTGATAATTCCTTAAACACAAGGAAAGTATCATCTACATACCTACGATAATACAAAGGTTTGAAAGCACTAGGGCATTCAGACATCAAAATCCTTTCACAATAACCCATGAAACAATCCGCATATACAGGTCCAAAGGAATTTCCCATAGCTACTCCATCTATTTGATTATATTATTTACTATCAAAAGTAAAAATGCCATCAGCAGTTGCTAAATATAATAATTTTTGCAAGTCTATTTTATTAAGTCCAAACATTGATAAGTGGTTTTCACATATATTATTAAGAATAATGTCGGTTGTTTCTTTTAGTGGGATATTGGTGAAAAGAGAGGTTACATCGAAACTAGCCATTACGACATCTTGGTTAAAATTGAAAGAGCATAATTCTTTAACAAATTTGGAAGAATTTGAGATGTTAAATTCACTTACAGTTAGAGGGTTTAAAACTGGAACTAAAAACTTAGACAGGTTATAACTAAAAGTACCAATTGAGGAAATAATAGGTCATAAAGGGTTTCCTATTTCATGTACCTTAGGCAGACCGCACAAATAACCAGGCTTAGATCCTGAAGCAAATAAAGAACTATATGTAACTTCCCCAATCTTATCTTTCAGACCTCTTAGCAACCTATTAGTTTGTCTTCTAATTTCAGAATGTGACTCGCAATATCTACATTTAAAATCCTAAATTTTGTATTTTCGGAGAATATTTCATTGATTTTATCTAAATAATCGGACCTATTCATTAATACAACACCCCTACCTTTATCTGGCTTGGTAATAACTATATTATTATCGTTCTTAAGGTTGCGTAAAATATTGATCCTGTCTTTATTTAACTGATTGTCACCCTCCTTTTTTCGACTAAAACTTTTGAAAGTATCGTTTGCAACTACGGAAATTTTGCTAAAAAGTGAAGTAAGTAAGTGAAG